>NW_026692016.1:0-20889 GCF_021218885.2 Marmota monax | reverse complement strand
CAAAGACCCCCAGTGAATACCCTGAACTGCGGACAGTCCCAAACCCTGTGTATGCTATGTGTTTTCCTATATGTGCACACCTATGATAAAGTGGAGTCTATCAGTTCGCCAAGTAAGACACTAATATCAATAACTGGGAATAAAATAGAATAATTATAACAACATGCTGTAATAAAAGTTAAGTGAATCTGTACCTCTCAATGTCTCTTAAAACATATTATTACATATATTTTTTTTATTTAAAGAAATCATTTTATGTCATATTTGAATCACCAGCACACTACCTTGGAGAGATCATTAAGTAAAATAAGTGTGACTTTAACACCCGCCATGTAACGATAGTTGTTCTGATGACCGTGATGGCTACTGAGTGACTAACAGGGGGAGAGTGAATACCGTGGATGCAGGGGACAAAGGGGGATGGGGGTGATGCATATCCTGGGTGGGACACAGCAGGACCCTGCAAGATTTCATGGTGCTCTGCAGAGCCGCATGCAGTTTAAAACTTGTAACTTGTTTAGTTTGGGAACTCCTCATTTAATATTTTCAGGCTTGAGCTGACCATGGTAACTGAAACCTCAGGAATTAATTCTGTAACTCAACTCATATTGTGATTCTGTGTCCAAGCTTCCAACCCTGCTATTGTGCTCATTAGCTGAGTTTTAGCTCTTCTACCCCACCTCCTCCCGGATCAGCATCAGCATGTGTGCCCACATTCCTCTCTTTGGCCATACCCAAGATACCTGTTTCCAGGTCTCCCTTGATTCTATCTATCAAGGCCGATTAGAAGATTGGATAGTAGTCTTCTAGTTCAATTCATCTAACCACCTGCACGGTCCCAGAGCCCTCTCTGCTGATTTTATTCTCTTAGTGATCTTCTCGGTGGTCCATTCTGAAAGAAAAGCTTAGCTATAAAGAAACTGGTCCATTTTTTTTTCCTTCATATATTTTTTAAGGCAAATCCATTTTTTTTTCCTTTTAAATTGAACATATTGCTTGTAGGAATCGAAGAATAGCTCTAGCAACTTTGGTTTCTCCCAATTTAATTGGTAGCCGAGTGGTTGCTGCTTTCCCTGAAGGATTCTCTTGGAGAAGTCTCAGGTTCATAGGTAGCAGGGCTCCTCCTGTCTCCTGACTTCCACACACGCAGCGGGGATTCACTCTTCACTATCATGGAATAAAGCTCACGCTTCATATCCTTTGCCCACAAGCCCCATTCCAGGCCCCTTTAGCATATTACATTTGTATTTTTGTAATTCTTTAACTCCTAAGACTGTCAGAGCATCTGTCTTCATGGAATCCTTTACCCCCTTCGGCTTGTTTGGGGACACATTTGCCACACCACCAGGATGTGATTTCTTCCCCCATTTGCCCCCTTTCAGTTAGTACATCCAAACTCCACCCTCCCCTAACTCTACGGCTGTATCTCCGGCTCCTGGTTCTCATGCTTATCATTTGCACCTGGCTGATCACTGTAACTTGACAAAGGGAGGCTTATGGATTGTGTGAGAAATGAATGATAAACCACTACAATGGGACACCATTTCTGTCTGCTCCATTAAAAAGGAATGGTAATGATACACTTTAATTTTAGCTGGTAGTGCCAGATAAAACTGACAAGCATAGGCCTAAACCCCTAGTGATTTGGGAAGCTAGATATGGCCATAAAACTCACAAATCACCAAGCACCCTATGTTTAACATAAATTTTTATTACTGATAGTGAAGATTATTAGTAAACAGGATGGACTTTTGGGTTGAATTCTGGACTTACCCATTTCTAGCTGTGCGGCTCTGGGAATAATACTTAATTTCTCTGTGCCTCCGTTTCTAACCTGTGGGGGGAAAATGATGATAATTGCACACATCCATAGGGTCATTATGAGGAATAAAAAATGATGTGAAGTATTTATAACAATGTCTGGCACACAGTAAACAGAATATGCTTTACCTTTTATATTAGCTGTTTTATGGGTGTTTGTATTAGCTCTGGTTTCTTGGTTCTGTGAAGTGAATCTGTTTGCATACATATTCATTTATTCATATATTTTTATTTTTCTATGCACTCGCAGACCTCTTAGCACTGTGCAATTCAGGATAATTCCATAACATTTTAAGATTATCTTACTTTGAAATTAGAAGACTCTTCAAAGACACAGTGGAAGTTTCCAAATCCTCAAAGTCTCTAACAGCTAAGTAGAAATTAGAAGGAAAGAGGAATAATTTAGACTTATTGTTTTGGTCAGTTTGGGCTGCTCCAACAGAATACCATAGACTGGGGGATTAATGATAACAGTTCTAGAGTTTGGAAGTCCAAGATCAAGGCACGGGCAGATCTGTTGCCTGGTGAAGGCCTTCCTCCTGACGGCCGGCCAGCCAGCCATCTCCTCGGGTGTTTGCACATTACAGAGGGACCAGTGGGCTCTGTGAGTTCTCTTTCTTAAGGACAGCAATCTCCTTCATAAGGGCTCTGCTCCTATTACCTATCACCTCTGCAAAGCGCTACTTCCAAATATGATCATCCTGGGGATTAGGTTTCAGCACATGAACTTGGGGCAGGGCACAAGTATCCCATCTATAATATCCATTGATGGAGTCTGATGTCATCATTGTGTAGTTTGTAGACTGGTTTACCCCAGTTTCTTGTAAGCACAGATGAGCTCCGTGAACAGGGATATTTTTCCACTTTCATCCCTGAACACTGCTAATCGCACCTACTTTCAGGGACACTTCCTCGGTCATACCTTTGTAAAAACATGACAGATTATTTTCTTTATCTGGAAAATTACTATTTCAGGAAGAGTGCCCTTCTTGACAGAGGGTATGCCATATTCCACTTCTACAATCTTCTCGTGAAGAAACAATTTTCATCCGCATTTTATCTTCTTCTTTGAGGAAGGTGATAATAGGGCTCTTGAGCATGCACTGATTTTTCAATGGATAAGCTTTAGGGAAAAATAAACAATAAGAGCTGATTCGTATCCTAGCAGGAAGGTTGTTCAACTTAACCACTATCAAAACTGGCTTCCTCCAACTGGGTTGCTCTGCTGATCAGAACGTTTTGAGTTCATGGAATACATTTCTGTGCACAGCTGCCAAGTTTTAACATGAAGAAACTGGTCTTTAGCAGCAATGGCACGAGATGAAGATATTTACCATGAAATAGGACTGACAGGCTCTGAAATAAAACTTTACAAGTCTCCTGATTTTATAGACTAGGACCCCGAGTCTTTTTATATATCAATCAAATCGCTTAAACAGTTTTACCTTCCCTGACTTTTCTTCAATTAAAAGCTGTAATTTTTCAAAGATTCATCTGGGCTTCCGAGGGCCTTTTGTAAATGTATTAGGATTCATAATAAACAAGGAAATTAATAGCTTCCCTTAATGGTTTGGTTTCATTCGTTCAACTGAGCATCTTTGTTTATTTTCTTCCCACTGTAGCGGAAAGGGACCTGAAGAAAGACCATTTGTGGTGGTGGCTGTTAATTTGATGCAGTTTGTTTTCTTATATGTGTTGAAGCAGAAATCATGTTTTTATGTATGCTATATTAAGGAAGCACGCTATTTGAAGTTCCAAGTTTAGGGTCTCTACTTAATGATCATTAATATTTTTTTAAAAGTCTCAGTGTTCCTCTAAAACATTTTTCAGATGTCTGAGTCATCCAAAAGGGAGCTTTTATGTACTTCAAGTTGTGGAAATAATTTTAGCATCCAAATTTTCCCCACCTGAGAGAACTGACCAGTTTATTTCTCAGCAGAAATACGGTTTCTTCTTCTGCTTTATGTCTATGGCTCTTGACTATTTCCTAGGAAAGCCATGAATTGCTCTTCCATTCAGAACATTTCTCTGAGCATTTTCTCAATTTGGTAGCCTTTTCTTTAACATTCTGACGCTTTATGTTGAAAACTATTCAGTGTATTTACTTTAATAAAACTACCAAGAAAATCATGGACCATAACAATAAATAAAAATTGGAAACTTAAAATGAGAAAATCCCACTTTAAAAGCATTTTATTAAATTGCATACTACACCAGGTTTTCCTTCTTTGAATGTTTGTTTTCTATGATAGAAGTTAAAAGAGTATATTCTCACAATAGTTTATATTAGACATTTATTTTCCCCTTCAGTATTATTGCTATTGAAATATACATTTTAGCTTGTGGTTTATATTTGATTTAATATAAGGCACCCATTTAATATAATATAGGGACACATACTGTAATTCTTTTTTTTTATTTTTTTACTTCTTCTTTTTATTTATATATGACAGTAGAATGTATTTTATCATATCATATATACATGGAGCATGACTTCCCATTTTTGTGGTTATGATATGGAGTTATAGGGGTGGTGTATTCACATATAAACTTATGCAAGGTATATCTGATTCATTCTACTGTCTTTCCCATTCCCATTTTCATTCCCTTCCCCCTACTCCTCTCTGTCAAATCCAGCCACACACCCCGACCCCCAGCAATTGTGAGTCAGCATCTGATATCAGAGAGAACCCAGAGAGAACATTTGGCCTTTGTTTTTTGGAGACTGGCTTATTTCACTTAGCATGATCGTTTACAATTCCACCCATTTAAGGGAAAATGCCTTAATTTTTTTTTTCTTCTTTAAGGCTGAGTATTATTCCGTTGTGTGTATATATACCACAGTTTCTTTATCCATTCACCTGCTAAAGGGCACCTACTTGGGTTCCATAGCTTATCCATTGTCAATTGAGCTGCTGTAAATGTTGATGTGGCCGCATTACTATAGTATGCTGATTTTAAGTCCTTTGGTGATATGTGGGGGAGTGGGATTAGTGAATCTAATGGTGGATCCATTCCAAATGTTCTAAGGAATCGCAGTTCTGGTTTTTAGAGTGGTTGCACCAATGTGCAGTCCTACCAGCAATGCACGTGCTATAATTCACTGAAGCTCATTAGCAGGATATAATGCTGAGAGTCCCAATACTACTGATGATGTAAGTATTACTTCAGTATTAAGGTCAGTCCTAAGTTCTTTAAAATAAAAACTTTTCAAAAACTTTAACTCGACAACTCACTTTCTCCTGGTTCAAAAGTAAAATGCAGAGAGCATATTGATTTTCTGATAAACAAAAATTGATTCTAGTTTACTTATTAAACCATTTGTGTATCTTTTTTGTTTGAATTTTCTTTATATTTTTGAAAAATTTTTAGATGTTTATGGAGCTTTATTTTATTTGCTTATTTGTATGTGGTGCTGAGAATCAAACCCAGTGCCTCACACATGCTAGGCAAGCACTCTACCACTGAGCCACAACCCCAGCCCCCTCCTTTATATTTTTAACAGATTGATAAATATATAGTTGGACATATTCAATAGTACATATTTAAAACATGTGGCTTTTTGTTTTGAAGATATGTAAGTATCCATTGAACCATCACCATAATCAAGATAATGGACATACTTTCAAAACTTATTGTGGATATTTCTTATTGTGGATAAGTATCCACATATCAGAAAAAGCATTCATCTTTAGTTTTTTGGGGATTGGCTTATTTCGCTCAGCACGAGATTCTCCAGTTTCATCTATTTACTGGCAAATGTGATAATTTCATTCTTCTTTAAGGCTGAGTAATACTCCAGAATACACACACACACACACACTCACACACACATATATGAAATGTGTTTGTGTGTGTGTGTGTATGTGACATTTTCTTTATCCATTTATCAGTAAAAGGACACCTAGGTTGGTTTCATAGGTTAGATATTGTGAATTGAACTGCTAAAACATTGATGTGGCTGCTGCATCACTGTAATATGATGATTTTAAATTCTTTAGGTATAAACCAAGGAGTGGGATATCTGGGTCAAATGGTTGTGTAAGTGGGGAGTGGGTAAGGAAGAATAGAGTTACTTAAGGTAGAAGGGAGTATAAAAAGGGAAGGGGTATGGAGGTAGGAAGGATAGTAGAATGAATCAGACATTAATACCTTAAGTACATATATAACTATATGACTGGTGGGATTCTATATCATGTACAACCAGAAGAATGAGAAATTATACTCCATCTATGTATGATGTATCACAGTGCATTCTACTCTCCTGTATAACCAATTAGAACAAAAATGTTTTTTTTTCTTATAATTCTATCACATTTTATTTCATGTATTTTAAAATTCTGTTATTAGGTACACTAGGTGCATTTACTATTGCTACATTCCCTCAGTGAATTAAACTTTTATCATTATAAAGTAACTTTCTTTATCCTTGGTAATATTTGCTAAAATGTCTATTTTGATATTAATGGAATTAGTTTAAGCTATGTTTTATTAGTATTAATATGATATGTCTTTTATCTTTTTACTTTTTTATTTGTTCTAATTAGTTCTACATGACAGTAGAATGCATTTATGCACTTTGATATATCATACATAGATGAGTATAATTTCTCATTTTTCAGAATGTACATGTTGTAGAATCATATTGGTCATGCAGTCACATACATACATAAAGTAATAATGTCTGTTTTGTTCTACTATCTTTCCTATCCCCACATCCCCTCCACTCCCCTCCTTTCCCTTCCCTCTACGTAATCTAAGGTAACACTATTCTTCTCTAGTGTCCCCCACCTTATTGTGAATTAGCATCCACATAGTAGAGAAAATATTCAGCCTTTATCTTTTTACTTTTAATCCATAATTCCACTTAAAGTACATTTCTTATAGACTTTATATATTTGGGTATTGTTTTATCCATTATTGTAATCTTTGCATTTAAATTGAGATATTTAGACCATTTACATTTAATATGATTAAGTAATATAATCAGAATTACATTTTTCATCTTGATCCTTGTTTTCGTTTTTTTCTTAATTTTTTTGATGCTTGTTTTCTACTTGACCCATCCATTCTTTATTTTCTTTCTTATTTTCTCCTTACTTTATATTAATGGGTTATTTCCTATGATTCCTTATTATTTTTTTCCTTTGGCGATTATTCAAGAGTGTTTTTGAAAGGTGAGACATGACAGTTGAATCCATTCTGATAAAATTTACATGCATAGATTATCTCTTATTCTGATTAGGACTTCATTCTTGTGGATGTACACAATGGTGGGATTCACTTAGGTTTTTTTTTTTTTTAATTTGTACATAGGAAAATTATGTCAGATTCATTCCACTGTCTTTCCTATTGTTATCCCCTATTTTCCTTTCGTTTACCTTTATCTAATCTACTGAACTTTTCTTCTCCCCATCACCCCTTTACTGTGGATTAGATTCCAGATATCAATAAAAACATTGGACCTTTGACTTTTAGGGAATGGCTTTTTCACATAACATGATAGTCTTCAGATCATTCAATTAACTAGAAGTGTCATAAAGTCATTCTTCTTTATGGCTCAGTAATATGCCATTGTGGTACACATGCCACAATTTCTTTATTCATTCATCTGCTAAAGACATCTAGGTTCATAGCTTAGCTATTGTGAATGGAGTTGCTATAAACATTGATGTGGTTATGTCACTTAGCAAGATGATTTCAAATCCTTTGGATATATGCTGAGGAGTGAGATAAATGAGGTAAATGGTGGTTCTATTCCTAGTTTATTGAGGAATCTCCATACTGATTTCCAGAGTGGTTGCACCAATTTGCAGTCCCGTCAGCAATACATAAGAGTACCTTTCTCCCCACATCCTCACCAACATTTATCATTACTTGTATTCTTGATAATTGCCATTCTGACTGGAGTCAGATGAAATCTCAATACAGTTTTAATTTGCATTTCTGTATTGCTAGAGATGTTGAACATTTTTTCACGTATTTGTTGACCACTCATATTTCTTCTTTTGAGAAGGGTCTGTTCAGTTCCTTTGCTTATTTATTAAATTATTTTCTTTTTTTTTTTTTTTGGTGTTCAGTTTCTTGAGTTCTTTGAATATCCTAGAAATTAATGCTCTGAGATGCATGTGGCAAATATTTCATCCCATTCTGTCTGCTCCCTTTTCAAGTTCTTGATTATTTCCTTTGCTGTGAAGTTTTTTAGTTTGAATCCATCCCATTTGTTGATTATTAATTTTATTTCGTGCACTTTAGGAGTCTTGTTAAGGAAGTCAGTTCTTGAGCTGACATGCTGGAGTGTTGGATCTGCAATTTTTTCTAGCATATGTAGTGTTTCAGTTCTAATTCCCAGGACTTTGATCCGCTTGGAATTTTTGTGCAGGGTGACAGCTAAGGATGATTAACTTTCATTCTATTATGTATGGACTTCAGGTTTTTCCAGCACCATTTGTTGAAGAAGTTATCTTTTCTTCAGTGCAAGTTTTTGTCACCTTTATCTAGTATAAGATAACTGTATTTATGTGGGTTTCTCTCTGTGTCTTCTATTCCATTCCATTGGTTTTCTTGCCTGTTTTGGTGCCAATACCGGGCCGTTTTTGTTATTATACCTCAGTAGTATAATTTAACATCTGGTATTGTGTTGTCTCCTGCTTCATTTTTCTTGCTAAGGATGGCTTTAGCTACTCTGGGCGTCTCAGTTTTCCATATGAATTTTGTGACAGCCTTTTCTAATTCTATGAAGAACATCATTGGAATTTTGATGGGAATTTCATTGAATCTGTATAGCCCTTTGGGATAGTATGGCCATTTTTTTCACAATATTAATTCTGCCTATCCAAGAACAGGGGAGATCTTTCCATCTTCTAAGGTCTTTCTCAATTTCTTTCTTGAGTGTTCTATAGTTTTCATCGTAGAGATCTTTCACCTCTTTTGTTAGGTTGATTCCTAAGTATTTTATCCTCTTTGAGGCGATTGTGAATGGGACAGTTTTCTTCATTCCTCTTTCAGCTGATTCATTGTTGGAGTACAGGAATGCAAATGATTTATGGGGTGTTAATTTTGTAAGAAGGCAGATGATATGTTTTGTTCTTGTGCAAGAGATGTTTGAAGACAAGTGGGATTGTCACAATGCCTCCTACTAATACCACAACAAAAACAGGACTTGGCTTCTGCTTAACAGTAAACTCCACATACAATTTACTTCATAGTGGTTTAGATTAGCATGTGTGCACATCCACACTCTCCTTGTTTCCCCACTGTTCTCATCTGTTCTTGCACATCTCTAACTCTGTCCTTGTAAAGCACACAGATTTAGGGCTCTCGAGAACTTGAGTAACTAAGCATATTTTCTAAGGCATCCTTATTATTTTATAGGGCTCTTCTAATAAACTGCTACAAATTGTGTGACTTCAAACAGCAAAAATTTATTCTCTTCTAGTTCATGAGGCTTGATGTCAGAAACCAAAATGTGGGCAGGGTTGGATCTTTCTGGAAGCTCCAAGGGAAAGGGAACCTGATCCACTCCTCTCTGGTAGTTTCTGGGGGTCACCACAATCCTTGGCTTAAGGCTGTATCCCTTCACTTTCTGCCTCTATGGTCGCTGGCTGTCTTTCCTCTGTGTGACGATGTGCTATTTTACTTTCCTTATAAATACACCAGTCATTGAATTTAGCAACCTCTATCTATCTAGGATGGCCTCATCTTGACTTTGTCTGCAACAACTTTATTTCTAAATACATTTGCCTTCACATGTACATGGGGTTAGGATTTCAGAACATCTTCATAGAAGTTTCAGTTCAGTCCAAAGCAGCAAGACATGAAATAAATATCTACCGAGGCACACTGGATTGGTCATAGGTAAATTATTTCTCTGACTGGCATTTCATGTTTATGTTTTCTATTACCAGGGAACAGATTCCCACAGATTTGTTGCTTTGCAGTTTCTACATGTCCAGGCACCACTTATCCCGGTCTTCTGCCTGGGGTCTCAAAAAGCTGCTTTCTCATTGGAGGCTCAACGAGGGAGGAATCTACCTTTGAGTTCATTCAAGTTTATTGCAGAATTCGTTTCCTTGAGGTTTTGGGACTGAGGACCAGGTTCTTACTGAACACCCTCTGGAGTCCACCTCAGCTTTTAGAAGCTGCTCTCAGCAACTAGATACTACATGCAATTCCTAGAAGCCACCTACAGCTCTTCACCAAGTGGATTTCCTCAATATATCTGCTTGTTTCCTCAAGATAGCAAGGAGACTCTTTATAGAGTGAGTCTGTCAGCAAGGTGGAGACTTACATTATGCAGTTGACTCTTGATCATTATGTAACAGGACCTTTGAAAATTCTGTTGGCTGGAAGGCAGTCTTACCCACACTCCAGAAGAGGAGATGACATAGATGCATATACACCAAGAGGTGGGATGAGTAAGAGCTCTCTTTGAGTCTGTCTGCCATATGCATTTTCACTTGGGGGATGAGGGACTGAAATAGGTACTCATTTAGCTTAAGTGCATGAGGGTTTGGGTGCTAACTTGAGCTCTGATATGTATGTGTCTAAGGGAACCCTTCTCCCCTTCTGTCCCACTCCTGTCATGCAAGCACAGTGTCACTTCATAACGTCGTTTAAGTTTTTGTCAATAAAACCTCCCATTATAACCTCCCTTGCTTAGATGGGTCACCATTCACAGATAAGTTTCTTTAGTTAATCCAAGATGACTTTTAATTCCTGTGTGAAACAATATTTTGTCTTCTCCTCCTGGATAGAATGACTTGAATTCCTAATGTTCTTCATCTGGTTTTTCTCACTACTTTCTTTGGTGTATACTTTTAAATAATGAGAATATTTTTTTTTTGATCTGAAGTTATCAGGAAGTTATTTGCTTCTGAAAGAGTGAATTATAGAACGACAATTTTTTTTAATTCAACTTACTAATTTCAAAGGAAGCTTATCATCACATGTTTCCCCCTCCCCATGCTGCTTTGCTCAAATCTGATCTTCACTTTACTCTCACTGGGGGAGGTTTTATTTCAAATTGCTTCTTTCACAGGCTACAAGACTCCCTGGATTTCCCCAATCTCTTTTCTTTGTTTCTCCCTTTCTTCTCTTTTCTCCGGCCTGCTCTGGCGACCACCAACCCACCCCTGACAAGAGAGCCTTTCGGTCAGAAGCTTCTCCTTCCCTACATTCTCCCATTTAGGCTTAAAAGCTGATGTGCCCCAGGACAGAAGAGTTCAGAACTTTGAAATCCCCAACATGTTTCTTACAGGGCTGCCACTGTCCATGCACATGTGTGGTCTCCCCAAATCCCTAGTCTCCACCCTCCTGATGAGTCTGGTCTCTTTAATCTGGGGATAAATTTTCAGAGCAATTGCTCATGTCCTGCCCATGAGCTTCCTCCTGGCTTCCTAGTCTGCTCCATACCCCACTCCTAACTCCCACCCACCTCTTCACCCATTGGTGAAGGATATTCTCGAGTCTGGGGGAGGACCATACAGGGCCAGGCCAGTCTGACACTGAGGTTCGAGTAAAGCAGCTCTGATTGGAGCCATATCTGTTCAGACTCTTCTTTGAATCTCCCAGTGCAGTGGTGTCTGACTGTCAGTCTAGCTTCATGGGATAAATGGATGGGGTAACTGCTATGGCCATGAGGGTAGGAGAAGGCACCATGTTATCTCTGAAAAGCTTCCCACAATGTGCAAATTGATGGATTAGTTCATCATCGTTGCAGGTCAATATTGAAGCACTATCTTTTGTTTTCTGTGGCTGTAACAAATACCTGAGGCTGTAACAAATACCTTCATAGTACTCTATAAAGAATGGAGATTCGTTTAGCTCACTGTTTTAGAGGCTGAGTCCAAGACCAGCATCTGTTTGACTTCTGCTAAGGGCCATCGCGTTGCATCTCAACATGATGATGGTGTCACTTGTCAATGTGTGCAAGATCCGTGAGCAGCATGTGTGGAAAAGATCTCATCGTGAGAGAGGAAGCCAGAGAACAACCTTGGGAAACCCAATTTGCTTTATGAGAACTCACTCATGTTCTAACCAACCCAGTCCTGTGAAAGCAAGAACTCACTCTCATTAAACCTTCTTTATTAACCTAATTACCTCTTAAAGGACAACCTCCCAATACCACTGCATGGGACCAAGCTTCAACTTTGGGTTTTGAATGGAGACAAATCATATGCAAATTATACAGTACCACCAGAGGTATGAGTGAACCCCCAATAGGGTGGACATTACCTGGCTCACCGCCTTTGTCCATGTCCATACAAGATATTTTTTTAAACAAGAGTTTGCAGGCATATTGTTCCCCAGGTTTCCCTGAGAATCCTCCCAAGTCCTTGCTTCAGGAAGTTACGGCCAATGGACTGAAACTGGTACCTGTCATGAAAGCCATTCACTAACCCTGTTTTAGACCCTGAGGACTATAAAAAGAAAAGAAAATGGACAAGATCTCTGGGTACAGTAAAAAGGGAAAGCTTTCTCCTTTCCCTTTTTATGGTGCATTTAACTTTACCATATTTCACTGGTCCAATCCCATAATGGACATACGGATACCCAGGAGTTAGTCTGAGTTCTCTAAAGATTATAAAGCGGATTGCAGCATTTTTAACTTGCTTGGTTTTCATTTGCAAACTGAGGATAATAAAGGCATTGGATTTATGGAACTGTAAAGATTCCATGACGTTATGGACAGTGTGAGGCTTTTGAGCAGTGCTTGGTGCATGGTGGGTGCTCTGTCAATCCGAGTGATCATTGATCACGGATGATGAATATCTGTTAGGACTTCTAAGCATCTACGCTCTGGATGAGGGACATCTTTTACCACAGACACAGCCTTTCTTGTGGGGGCTGGGTTTCATCCTGCCTCTGCCCCAGGGCCAAAGCCACGTGAAGGAACTGGCAAAATCACTTAGCTCCATGCTTCACCGTGTCGAGGCAGAATGGATCTGTCTGCAGGGTCTGCCTCATTGTGTGAATCATAATAAACTTCCCCCCCTGTGCAACCTGACCAGGGTTCCTCACTGTGCTTCCCTTTAACTTTGACTTCACCTCAGAAAGACCTTCATGGGAAATGTGGTTTTAAAAGTGTTGGAAGAATGTGTCATCAGGGACCTCTTTAGTTTCAGAATCCAAGTGAAGTAAGCAGGGCAGGAAATACATCTGTTCCACAGCCCTGGGTACACAGCCCCTCCAGCTCCAGGGAAACATCCGTTCACCAGCGTCCTATATCACAGCCATCTGCCTCGGTAAATCCTGCACCTATTACTAGTTAAAACCCGTGGTACCCAGGGACTCCATGTTTGATTCATTCACATCCGGTGGGGCTAAGACTCTGAAGATCTGCCTTCTCTCCAAGACATTCAAGAGCAATTAAGAAAAGTGATTTTTTTTTTCATCATGCTCTTGTCAATAAATGTAGTTTCTTTAGGGCTGAGCTGTTGCCCGGGTGCAAGAAAGGGTCATAGGTTTCTATCGCATTTTTGAGTTTGAAGCTAGAGATGGTCATTGTTGCAAACTTTTTGTCTATTGGCATCTTTATTTTACAAGTCCCCAAATAAAAGAGGGGATGAATGCTCTGACCTCCTTTCAACAGAGCAATGAAAGTTGGAGCCAGTTGGCCTGAAGGGGCCTTCTTTTTTGCATAATGGGTCATGCTTTCTGTCTGAGATGCTCAGAGGAAAGGTTGCTATTCACCCTGACCCATGGACCAGAGGCCAGGGGTTTGCCAAAAGCCCGCCCAGATGGATGGACTGTTCTGAGAGTTCAATGTCCATTCCAGACCTGGCAGGCACATCATTTAGGTCTCTTTGAACCTTCAGGGCATGTTCTGCAGCATTCCAAAGAACTGTCAAAGGGAAAGGGCCTGATATTAAAGAATTTGGCAAAATCTTTTAGAACTTTTCTCTTTCTTTCTTTCTTCCTCCCTTTCTCTCTCCCTTTCTTCCTCCTTTCTCCCTTCTTCCCTCCCTCTCTTCCTCCCCCATCTATCTCTCTTTCTCCCCCCGTTTCTTTCTTCCAAGCAAAACATATTTGGAAAAAAAGAGAGAAAATATACTCCAAAATGAAAGCAGGGATGCTATTCAGGGTCACTAAAAATGTCTAATTTCAATTTCAATTATATTTACAACTTTCACTAACTTTTTCACATGCAAAAAAGAAAGAAAGAAAGAAAATGCATTATTATTATTTTTTTAAAAGTTTTCTAACAACTTGGGATTTAAAAGACAGCAAAGCAATTCAATCCTTCTCAATCCTCTGACCAAAATCCAAGAATTCATTAGGAATGGCCTGGGGCATAAACAAAAGCTCAAGACTATCAATGAAATGTCAAATGTGATGAGGAAAATATTTGTTATTTTCTACATTTTGATTTAATTTAATCTGATAATTCAAAGAAACTTTTGGACTTAACTGCTCTAACTTTCTTAGAACTTGGAACCCAAAGCAATTGCTTCCACTGGTCCCATTCTTGTCTTCTTGACCCTCTCAGGTTATGCTCAATTTTACCCACCACTTCAGTAAATGATAGAATTCCATTTGTTCCCTCTTTCTATTCATACAGTGAGGGAAATATTAATAAGCCATGGCAGATGGATGACTGGTTTTCTTTCTTTAACATTGTTTACCAAACTCTGCTTTTTATTAATATTCTAAATTCTGGTCTCTGGTGGATGCATGGTGATTTCTTCCATATTCCATGGTAATTTTCTGGCTCTGTTGTATCTTCTGTGCTCAGGTAACTCTAAAGGATGCTTATTTAAATTGATATCCCTCTTTGGAGGTGGCTGTATAATTTCAGGCATAATTCCAAG
Organism: Marmota monax; assembly: GCF_021218885.2. Classification (NCBI taxonomy): domain Eukaryota; kingdom Metazoa; phylum Chordata; class Mammalia; order Rodentia; family Sciuridae; genus Marmota; species Marmota monax. The sequence goes on along the minus strand of NW_026692016.1, from coordinate 6,256 downwards.
AAGCTACATCCCACTTTAAGGAAATGTGTCTTGCACATTTTGCCTATGCTGACCTCTACAAACCTTTAATGCCAAGCTAGCATGTAAGAGAAACCCAGCATCAACCACCAGCAAGTCTTTAGGGGAAAAATATAATATTCAAATTTCTACATTGGCTTTCTTATATATGAACATTTTTACTCCAGTGTGATAACTTGATCTGCTTTCTGATTGCCTCCTACCTTAAAGATGTATTCCTACTTCTGGCTGGGTGCGGTGGTGCCTACCTATAATTCCAGTGACAGGCTGCTGAGGTGAGAGGATTAAATGTTTGAGTTCAGCCTCAGCAGTTTAAGGAGACCGTAAGCAACTTAGTGAGACCCTGTCTCAAAATAATACATAAAAAAGGGCTGAGAATGTAGCTCAGTTTTAGAGTGCCCCCCAGTTCAATCCCTGGTACCAAAACAGAAAAAAAAATCTATCCCTACTTTTGATTTTAAAAATTATAAACTATTCAATTAAACCAACCATCATGGTTTTAGGGAGATGCTTTACCTCAATGCCCTTTCTCATCAAAGCACCCATGTGAGAGGCTTCCCCATTTCCAGTGCCCTTCCTCCTCCCAGTGCCCTCTCTTCTCTTGGGCTGACGGGTTGTTCTAGGACATTGCATGGGCAGAATGTAGTGGTGACGGGAAATGAGCGAATCTACTGTTTTGTTATAACAGCAGAAAACGGACCAAGACAATGAAAGTAATAGGGTCCAGGAGGAAAGACTTCTTTCATTATGCTTCTGTTACACAATGGGCTGCCAAATGCATTTGCACTCCATCTTCTCATCCCCCTCTGGGGAAGGTGATTTGGCCTGACCAGAGATGGAGGAAGAAAGGGCAGGTTGGGGAGGTCTGGAGCAATTAAGAAGTGCTTACAACTTCCAGAAAGCCACCCAAAGATGACTGAGTGAGAGTTCACACAGTCAAATGAGCTTGATTAAGACCATATCTCCAGTGAGCAGCAGAAGACCAACTGTCACAGGTAAATTTCAGAGGCATGGACATGTTCTGGCTTCCTTCTGAATGTCAGGGGACATTAAACCTCCATCTGATGAAGGCAAAGGTAAATAAATGCTCAGTAAAGAGAAGCTGCTAGGGGCTCTGATATTTGTGGAGTGCTTCCCATGTGTTCCATGCTGGTCTAAGTGAACGTGTTGATTCGCTTCATGTTCCCAACAACATTTCGTGGTCAGTCCCTTATGAACATTGGTTTCTGGAAGAGGAAACCGAGACACGAGGTAGCCACATGCGGGTACAAATTACAAAGGAGGCAGGGGATGGAGCCTGGCTCCAAGCTAGACAGTCTGGCTCCAGAGCCTTCACACTCAACCGTGGCTCCACCACCTCTGGTATATAACAGGCACATGACCACAGGGGACTTTGGCACTTGACATTTTCAAAGTCAAGCAAGTCCCATCAGCGAAAGGGTCTGAGCAGTTATGACATGATAGGTGCTGTGCTAGATGGCTTTATACTTGCTTTTTTTTCTTTTCAAAAATCCTGATGAAACTATTCTACTTCTTTCTATCCTTATTCTTGGGAAAAGAGGTTTGTAATAGAAGTGCAACCAGCACTATAGAGGCTGCACTTTTATAGAGGAAAAACACAAAGAAAATTTTAGTGAATGAATCCTATTATTTCTGCTTCTTTGGATTATTCATACCTCCTTCTTATCAATGTGTACAGTCCACTTAAGCAGGGATCGCCTTTCCAGAATGGCAGTGACCCAAGCCCGGGCAAGATGTCCAGACAGAAGTAACCTACATCCTGAGCTGGCCTTGCAGATCTCACATAACCTTTTCACCAGGGCCAGATGTCATATCCATTGTCGCTGTTTAATACAAACAGCATCCTGATCAGAAAACATGTCAGTGTTAGATTATTTATCTGGATGGAACAGTGAAGTAGAATCTTATTTCTTTTGTGTTCCTGGCTTCAGACGGTAACCCGGGCAATCTTCCATAAGTTCTTGAGGGCTCCTCTTGGTCAGAAATTTTTATTAACTCATCATTGGTAGAGTGAAGTCCATCTGCTCAATCCATTGTTTAAAATCTTCTCATAATCTGATCTGAATTATTATTTTTTCTTGATTTTTCCATGACTCCTGGGTTGGGAGTCCACGTCTTCTGACTCTGAAGCACCAGGGGATGCTTTTCTGGATGCTTTCTCATGCTCCCCCTCCTAATTCCTGCACAATTCTTTATACTGTCAACCTTACAGGGCCCATTGGCAATGATGTGTCTGTCATCCACTCCTAATCCAATTGCTCCATCACTTCTGTCTCTCCTTCCCATAGCCCTTCATCTCAGACCTTTGATGGCATTTCAAATTCTGTCATAATTTACAGACAAGCTTTATATCCTTAAGTGGCATCTTCCTTGAATGCAGGACTGGTTTCACTCTGGGATAGAAATGTAGACATGCATGAGTCTTGTGATGAAGGATGTCAGGGAAGGAGAGTGGGGTCCCAGCCGTATCCGTGCTAAATGTGTCTCACACTCATTTCTCATACTTGACAGAGCACTGACTGAGGGAAATTGACAGCTCCTCTGTGTTTACCTTGCACTTATGATTTCCTAAAATGGGACCCTATTGGTTCATTTTGTCACATAATCCTACTGGGAAGCTTCTCCCCAGATCTCCCTTTGGGAAGCTTCCTCCCCGAAGGGTGATTGATCATTACCATCCCCAGCCCATATACAATCACATTTGCAATCAAGCACCAATTATTAAGCAGACTCTTCCACAAACCTTGCTTAGAAACCACATGTGGTGGCACTTGCCTATAAGCTTAGCAACTTGTGAGGCTGATGCAGGACAGCAAGTTTTAAGATCAGCCTCAGCAACTTAGCAAGTCTCGGCCTCAAGGGATAGTAGAGGATAGGAAAGGAAGCAGAATACAACAGACACTAGTATGGCAGTATGTAAAAACGTGGATGTGTAACCGATGTGATTCTGCAATCTGTCTACGGGGTAAAAATGGGAATTCATTAACCCACTTGAATCAAATGTATGAAATATGATACGTCAAGAGATTTGTAATGTTTTGAACAACTAAAAAAAAAAAAAAGATTCGGCCTCAAAATACAAAATAAAAAGGGCTGGGGATGTGGCTTAGTGGTAGATAAGCCTTGGGTTCAATCACCAGTACCACAAAAAGTAAAGAAATAAACAACAACAAACCTGACTAGAACTAGTCAGGGGCATACATACGAATTTAGTTTAGTCACTGTAGCTTATATAGAAAATAACTGGTAGGATCATTTTTATTCAAAGGTATTTGGATGCCTTCCAATGGCTGTCCAGCATAGTAGACTGTGGTGATTTCTTAGCAAAACTGAATGAATAAAGTTTGGTTATAAATTCTGCTTTTCTCCTATCTTATGGCTCTACCTAGGTAAGATTTTGAGGGTTGAGAGAGCAGAGCTGGGCCTGTCCTCATGGCCTGCTTCAATATCTTGAGTGGGCAATGAGTGGTTCTTCTTGTTCTGGTTTTAGCCTGTAGCATATAAATAATAAAGTGTATTATTCCACCTAGCCTTGGCCACAGCCCATCATACATGTTAGGATGGCCTTAGGCCTGAGCCTAAGCAACTCCATTTTAAAAACTCCAGTTTGAAACCTGCAGTCTCACCAGGCACACCCACAGAGCCCTCCAATATGGCCTCAAACAAGTTACTTCCCCTCACCCTGATAAACAGAGTAAAGCCCCTGGCAGGCTGTCCTCGCCTGATAAGAGGGAAAGGCGAGAAGATCAGGGTGGAGACCACCAGACATTTCTGACCCCAGGGTAAATGATGTCACTGAGAAATCCAGTAGTAGCTGATAAGGATTGAGAGGGGGGGTGGAAAAAAAAACAACCAAATTTAGTATAAATGATAGAGCAAATGAACAGGGATTCAGCCAGCAGAAACAAGATTGCACTGGAGCTGGAGAGCCTGATGAGGACCTGACATCCCATCACTTGTCATCATTCCAGAGCCTCTGTGTGATCCTCACCACTCTCAAACTCTACCGCTTGGTCTGGACCTGGGTGAGAGCCGCAACTCCTCCCTATGCAACCGGTGGTCCACTCCACGCCAGGAAAAGCCTGCCTTGGTTCCAGACCTGATTACCACGGTCTGAGTGAGTGTGCATCTGCTGGACATAAAACCTAAGGCTTAAGACATTTGACATGCAGAGGGAATGCAGAGGGAATGTCTGTCATTAGCCTGTCATGATTAAGTGTGTTTTGTAGTGCTTAGAATTAATCTAGAATTGTTTGCTGTGAATTGATTATGTCTATGGCAGTGCCTAGCATTAAGGATTGTCATTTTCTTGATTACGAACCTATAGAGTGAAAGGTGACCCATTTCCCTGTAGGTATGATGTTGGCGTGGGCAACATGATGCCATTGAGTAATTTGAGTGAATAAAGCAATGAAAGGGTCAGAAGCGTGTGGACATTGTTTATTTCTCCCCTTGACTGCGTATGTCGCAATTTTGCCCCCTTCGCGACAATACATTACTCCTATATCAGTTCTCTCCACCATTTGGGTCAGGACCCCTTTTACTATCATGATAGCTCAAAGAATACAGGTCAACAAGAAGCTCCCAAGACTGTGCCCATCACGGGGCTTAGTATAATCAGCAAACAAGCTTGTGAGAGTGGAAAACAAGCTTGTGTTGGTTCTAACTCCTACTGGATCAGTACATCTATTGTTTGTATCTTTTCTTGATTTCACAGAGTCTGAATCAGTGATGATATGCATAGAGCTTGAACTCTGCCTTGGTGAGAGCATTTACACCCTGGAAATTGGCAAACACTATCAATGTGGCCTTGTTTGGGGGAGGATTTTTGGCTTTTTAGAGAGGATATTTAGCAGATGCTACTGAAGTCAGCCCTCCACCACTCCTCATAGCAAACATAATCCAGAACATCGGTTCACAAGAGCCTTATTCCACCTCTCCTAATGCAGAAAAAAAATGTATCCTATTTCTCTGAGGCCAAGTTCACATGAAGAAGCTGAGGTACTCAGACCCTTGCTCTATCTAAGTAAGGTACAGACTGTGGAGGTGAAGCTTCCGATATAACTCAGGCATCTTATTTCCACGCAGTGCTGGCCGAAGAAACTGTGCATCTGTATGACTCCAAGAGTCAGAGAACCTAGACAAGACGGGAGGAAGGGGGGGGGGGAGTCCATGATCAGATTAACTTTTTAAAAGGACAAATTAAGTCAATAACTGTAGAGAATAGAAAGAGCGGCTGCCACTCCAGGGCTCCGGCAAGCCTCTAGTACATTTCCATGTCATGCTGGCCGTAATGGGAAGTGACAGTTGATGAAATCTGCTATTCATGGTCATCTGAAACAGCTTTTCCTCCCAGATGAAATTCAATGTGGCATGAGTCTAAACACACAGACCAAAGGCCGCGCCAATGTATTCCCCATGTCCCCGAGGGCTGGCAGAAGCGACTTTGTTTGCAGAGGAAGCTTCCTGACTGGGCATCAAAGAGGTTCACTGTAAACAATGGGAGTCTTTATACCCCTCCTATGCTCGGGCTCGAGGTGGTGGTCCTGGGACTTAGACTCTGTCCATCTCAGGCCCTCCTCTTTGTTTATAATCAGCCACAGGCATTGGGGGGGTGGGTGACTTTGGGGTTTCATGACTGGTATTTTACATACCGAAAGTGAACAAAACCCAGATTTATCCTCAGTGCCTTCGAGGTGACCCATTTCCCTGTAGGTATGATGTTGGGGTGGGCAACAGGATGCCATGAACTGCTTCAATCTTCCAATGACGACTCTGGCTCTTTGGAAGAACCAAGAGCGATGGCAAGTTTTAGCAAAAGGGACATTTGTACAGGGTTTGGGAATGGGTAATCCTGGTAGCCTTTTGGGACTTATCTTTATGAGTTGGAAGCAAGCAAACACCCTGGAACAAGACACCATAGCTTTGACTCCATTTCTGGGCATCTGACTCTGACGTGAAGTCACAAACATGTGCTTTCCATCAAAACAGAGTTGGTGGTATTCCATCAGCCCCAGAGAATTACAGACTTAGTAACTAGGGTAGCCAGTGGCTTAGTTGCTAGAGGTTGGTCACTTGGAAAAAAAGCATCTGGGCTAGGGACAAGTCTTTCTAGAAGAGTCAATACAAACTACACTGGGGGCATTGGGTATATAGCCAGGGAAGAATCTAGAAGCAACAATAACAGCAACAACAACAAATCTTATTTTGCCCCACG
>NW_026692015.1:0-20341 GCF_021218885.2 Marmota monax | reverse complement strand
TTTTTTTATTGGTTGTTCAAAACATTACAAAGCTCATGACATATCATCTTCCATACATTTGATTCAAGTGGGTTATGAACTCCCATTTTTTACCCCAAATACAAGTTGCAGAATCACATCGGTTACTCATCCACATTTTTACATAATGCCATATTAATGACTGTTGTATTCTGCTGCCTTTCCTATCCCCTACTATCCCCCCTCCCCTTCCCTCTCATCTTCCCTCTCTACCCCATCTGCTGTTGTTTAATTCTCTCCCTTGTTTTTTTTTCCCCTTTCCCCTCACAAACTCTTATATGCAATTTTGTGTAACAATGAGGGTCTCCTTCCATTTCCATAGTTTCCCTTCTCTCTCCCTTTCTCTCCCCCCCACTCGTCTCTGTTTAATGTTAATATTTTCCTCATGCTCTTCTTCCCTGTTCTGATCTTAGTTGCTCTCTTTATATCAAAGAAGACATTTGGCATTTGTTTTTTAAGGATTGGCTAGCTTCACTTAGCATAATCTGCTCTAATGCCATCCATTTCCCTGCAAAATCCATGATTTTGTCATTTTTTAGTGCTGTGTAATACTCCATTGTGTATAGATGCCACAGTTTTTTAATCCATTCATCTATTGAAGGGCATCTAGGTTGATTCCAAAGTCTAGCTATTGTGAATTGTGCTGCTATGATCATTGATGTGGCAGTATCCCTATAGTATGCTCTTTTAAGGTCCTCAGAGAATAGACCGAGAAGGGCGATAGCTGGGTCAAATGGTGGTTCCATTCCCAGCTTTCCTAGGAATCTCCATACTGCTTTCCATATTGGCCGCACCAATTTGCAGTTCCACCAGCAATGTACAAGTGTACCCTTTTCCCCACATCCTCGCCAGCACTTATTGTTGCTTGACTTCATAATGGCTGCCAATCTTACTGGAGTGAGATTTCTGGTAGAAATAGATAAAGCTATCATGAAATTCATATGGAAAAACAAAAGACCCAGAGTAGCAAAAGCAATTCTAAGCAGGAAGTGTGAATCGGGAGGTATAGCGATACCAGATTTCAAACTGTACTACAGAGCAATAGTAACAAAAACAGCATGGTACTGGTACCAAAACAGGCAGGTGGACCAATGGTACAGAATAGAGGACACAGAGACCAATCCACAAAATTACAACTTTCTTATATTTGATAAAGGCGCTAAAAGCATGCAATGGAGAAAGGATAGCATCTTCAACAAATGGTGCTGGGAAAACTGGAAATCCATATGCAACAAAATGAAGCTGAACCCCTTTCTCTCGCCATGCACAAAAGTTAATTCAAAATGGATCAAGGAGCTAGATATCAAATCAGAGACTCTGCACCTGATAGAAGAAAAAGTTGGCTCCGATCTACACATTGTGGGGTCGGGCTCCAAATTCCTTTATAGGACGCCCATAGCCCAAGAGTTAAATACAAGGATCAACAAATGGGACTTACTTAAACTAAAAAGTTTTTTCTCAGCAAGAGAAACAATAAGAGAGGTAAATAGGGAACCTACATCCTGGGAACAAATTTTTACTCCTCACACTTCAGATAGAGCCCTAATATCCAGAATATACAAAGAACTCAAAAATTAAACAATAAGATAACAAACAACCCTATCAACAAATGGGCCAAGGACCTGAACAGACACTTCTCAGAGGAGGACATACAATCAATCAACAAGTACATGAAAAAATGCTCACCATCTCTAGCAGTCAGAGAAATGCAAATCAAAACCACCCTAAGATACCATCTCACTCCAGTAAGAATGACTATTTTTTTCCAGCGAATGTCTTCAATGTCCTTGTGTAATATGAGATAACTGTATTTAAGTGGGTTTGTCTCTATGTCTTCAATTCTGAACCATATCTACTTTGGTGCCAATGCCATGCCATTTTTGTTACTATGGCTCTGTAGTATAGTTTAAGTTCTGGTATTGTGATGCCCCTGCTTCTCTCTCTTTTTTTTGTATTTTATTTTATTTTTTAATTTTTTTTTATTTCTTACATATATGACAATAGTGGAATGCATTACAATCATAATTATCCATTCATAGCACAATTTTTCGTAACTCTCTATATAAAGTATATTCATACCAAATTATGTCATTATACGTGAGCTCTCTTACTTTTTTGCATTACAATTCTTAATACACCTTTATACCACAATTTATCATATCTCTGTTTGTATATAAGGTATTGATTTGACTATTCTGGATCTCTTATTTTTCCAAGTGAATTTAATGATTATAGTTCAATAGAAAAAATGGCATTGGAATTTTAATAGGAATTGCATTAAATCTGTAAAATGCTTTTGGTAGTATGACCATTTTGACAATATTAATTCTGCCAGGAGTATTGGAGGTCATTTCATCTTCTAAGTTCTTGTTCAATTTATTTCTTCAGTGTTCTGTAGTTTTCATTATAGAGGTATTTTCACCTTTTTGTTAGATTGATCCCCAATTTTTATTTTTTGATTTTAATTTTTATTTTTATTGTGAGTGGGGAAATTTCCTAATTTCTCTTGCGTAGATTCATCACTGATGTATAGAAACACATATGATTTATGAGTGTTGATTTTATATCCTGCTACTTTGCTGAATTTTTTTATTAATTCTAGATCTTTTATGGAGGAGTTTTTTGTATCTTCTAAATATAGACTCATGTTGTTGGCAAATAGGGATATTTTGAGTTCTTCTTTTCCTACTTTATTGCTTTAATTTTTTTCTCCTCTCTTGTTGCTCTGGCTAAAATTTCAAGGACTATGTTAAATAGAAGTGGTAAAAGAGAGCATCCCTGTCTTGTTCTACTTTTTAGGGGGAATGCTATCATTTTTTCTCCATTTAGATTTTTCTCCATTGGCTTTTGGCTTAGCATGGATAGCTTTTACAATGTTGAGGTGTGTTCCTACTATCCCTGGTTTTTCCTGTATTTTGAACAAGAAGAAAGTGCTGTATTTTGTCAAATGCTTTTTCTGCATCTATTAAGATGATCATGGCCTGGGGATGTGGCTCAAGCGGTAGCGCGCTCGCCTGGCATGCATGCGGCCTGGGTTCGATCCTCAGCACCATATACAAACAAAGATGTTGTGTCCGCCGATAACTAAAAAATAAATATTAAAAAATTTCTCTCTCTCTCTCTCTCTCTTTAAAAAAAAGATGATCATATGGTTCTTGTCTTTAAGTTTATTAATGTGATGTATTATGTGTATTGATTTCCCTTTGTTTAATCAACCTTACATGACTGGGTTGAACCCCACTTGATAATGGTGCACTATCTCTTTAATATGTTTTTGTATGTGATTTGTCAGAATTTTATTGAGAATTTTTGCATCTGTCTTCATCAGGGATATTGTTCTTAATGTTTCTTCCCTTGATGTATCTTTGTCTGGGTTTGGTATCAGTGTGATACTAGCCTCATCGAATGAGTTTGGAAGGGTTGCTTCCTTTTCTATTTCATGGGATACTTTGAAGAGGAGTGGTGTTAATTCTTCTTTGATACTCTTGTAAAAGTTGGCTGAGAATTCGTCTGATCCTGGGCTTCTCTTGGTTGGTAGGCTTTTGATGGTGTCTTCTATTTTATTGCTTGAAAATGATTTGCTTAAATTTTGTATGTCACCCTGATTCAGTTTGTGTAGATCATATGTCTCTAGAAAATTGCTGATGTCTTTAAGATTTTCTATCTTAAGTATAAATTTTCAAAAATAGCTTCTAATTATCTTCTGCATTACAGTAGTGTTCATTGTGATATTTTCTTTTTCATCACAAATTTGAGTTTTCACTTTCTCTTTATTAATGTGACTAAGTTTTTATCAATTTTATTTATTGTTTTTCAAAGACCCAACTTTTCATTTTGTCAATTTTTTAAATTGTTTCTTTTATTTCAATATCATTGCTTTCAGCTCTGATTTTAATTTTTTCCTATCTTCTACTGCTTTTGGTGTTTATCCCCCCGCCAGGGCTTTGAGATGTAATGCTGACTTTATTTGTTGACTTTTTACTCCTTTAATGAATGAGCTCAATGCAATGAACTTTCCTCTTAGCACTGCTTTCCTAGCATCCCAGAGATTTTGATATGTTGAATCCTTGTCTCATTTACCTCTAAGTATTTTTTTTATTTCTTCCCTGATTTCTTCTCCTATCCATTAGTTATTCAACAGCATTTTATTTAGTCTCCAGATGTTGGAGTAGGTTCTATTTTTTTATTGTATCATTGATTTCTAATTTCATTCCATTATGATCTGATAGAATGCAGGGTATTATCTCTATTTGTTTTGTATTTCCTAAGAGTTGCTTTATGACATATCATATGGTCTCTATTAGAGAAGGATCCATGTGCTGCTGAGAAAACAGTGTATTCACTCAATGAAAGTAATTTAAATATTTTATATATGTCTGTTAAGTCTAAATTATTGTTTTTATTATTTAGTTCTATAGTTTCTTATTTCAGTTTGTGTTTGAAGATCTATCCAATAATGAGGGAGGTGTGTTAAATTCACCCAGTATTATTGTGTTGTGTTCTATTCGATTGTTGAATTTAGGAAGGGTTTGTTTGTTGTACATAGATGCTTTATTGTTTGGGGCATATATATTTATAATTGTTAAGGCATGTTGATGAGTAATTCCCTTAAGCAATCTAAAATGTCCTTCTTTGTTCCTTCTAATTAACTTTGGCTTAAAGTCCACTTTATTTGACATGAGGATAGGAACCTCTGCTTGTATACATAATCCATATGAAGGATATGTTTTTTAATTTTTTTTTCATTCTTTCATCTTCATTCTGTATAATTCTTTGCCCATGAGGTGAGTCTCTTAGAGTAAGCATATTGTTGGGTCTTATCTTTTAACCCAACCTGCCACTCTATGTCTTTTGATTTATGAATTTAGGCCTTTAACATTCAGGGTTCTTATTGAGATGTGATTTGTATTTCATGTTACTTTGGTTTATTTCTGGATGGTTTTATTTATTTATTTTTTTGTACTGGAGATTGAACTCAGGGGCACTCAACAAATGAGCCACATCCCAGCCCTATTTTGTATTTCATTTAGAGACAGAGTCTCACTGAGTTGCTTAGTGCCTTGCTTTTGCTGAGGCTGGCTTTGAACTCACAATACTCCTGCCTCAGTCTCCCAAGCCACTGGGATTATAGGCATACACCACCATGTCCAGCTTATTTCTGGTTTTTAATTTGACTGAGTCCTCCGATTAACTATTCCTTTAGTGTAGTGCCTCCCTTTGCTTTTTTTTTTCCACTTAATCCTCATGGAATATTTTGTTGAGAATGTTCTGTTGTGCAGGCTTTGAAGTTGTGATTCTTTTAATTTTTTTTTATCATGGAAAGTTTTAATTTCATCTTCAAATCTGAGACTTAATTTAGCTGAATCTAAAATTCTTGGTTGGCATTAATTTTCTTTTGGAGCTTGAAATATATTATTCCAGGACCTCTTAGCTTTGCAGATTTGGGTTGAGAAACCAGTTGAGATCTGAATTGATTTCCCGCTATATATAATTTGATTTTTTCTTCTCTCACAGTCTTTAAGATTTTATCCTTATTCTCTGTGTTAGTCATTTTCATTATAATATGCCTTGGGATGGTTCTGCTGTAATTTTGTACATTTATATTCCTGAAAACCTCTTCTATTTGATTTTCCATTTCATTCCTTAGGTTTTGGAAATTTTCTGATATTATGTCATCTAAAAGATTTTTCATTCCTTTGGTTTATATCTCTGCTTTTGCATTTATCTCAATAACTCTTTTTTTTTCTGAGAGAGAGAGAGAATTTTTAATATTTATTTATTTTTTTAGTTTTCAGTGGACACAACATCTTTATTTGTATGTGAGGCTGAGGATCGAACCCAGGCCGCACGCATGCAAGGCGAGCGCGCTACCGCTTGAGCCACATCACCATCCCCCAATAACTCTTAAATTTAGTTTTTTCTTGTTAGTTCTTTTCATGGTTTCTTACTATCTTATCTGCATTATCAACTTTATTTTCAAGATTATATACTTTGTCTTCATTGCCTTAGGTTCTATTCCAAGTGGTCTAGTCTCTTAGTGATGATTTCCATTGAATTTATAACATGTTTATTGATTGCTTCATTTAAAAGATTTCTGCTTTTTTTTCCACCATCTCTCTTTATTGAAGTTATCTTTCACTTCCTGTATTTTCTCTTTTATTTCACCCCTTTACTATCCTTTACTTTGCAGATCAGTTTAACTCTGTTCATTCTAAACTCCTTCTCTGACATTTCTTCTGCTGTGCTGTCTGTGAATTCTGTTATTGGAGCATCTTGGTTTTTGGGGGCTGTCTTGTTACCTTGTTTCTTCATGTTGTCCATGTGCTTTCCCACCTAGCAACTCAGATTCTACCCTGCAGACTTATAGTGTCTCTGAAGGTTTCCAGTACCTCACCTTTAAGGGAGCTACCAATATCAATAGCACCCAATGCAAACCACATACAGCCCCAAACCCACTAGCTCCTATTAAGATATCCACAGTTTTCTCACAATAAACAGAAATGATGAGTTTAATTATTGTCTACAATATATACAGTAAATTTGCTAAAAGGGCTTACAATTTCAAATGGTGAACAAAGAGAGAACAGAAGTGTTGTAGGATATGAAGTCTATGAGGTAGGAGGAGACAAGTAGAAGTAAAAATTTATAAGAGTGAAAGAGGAATTGATAGAGATTGGCCATCAACAGGAGGAAAAAGAGAAAGAGAATCCAGGAGAAGAATCAAGTGAGAGGAAAAATATATATACAAAGAAACAAATTTAAAAATATAAGAACACAGAACAAAACTGCAAAATACCATTCATATACCAGAGCCTTCAATAAACTGATGCATAAAAAAATACCTGGTTTCATATATGGTACAGATACTAAAGAATAAAAAGAGAAAATCTTAACAAAAAATTGAACAAATGTTTTCATTGATGTTCAAAAATTTCTCAACCCTGTCTCTGAATTTTCACGGCACTGCCAGGCCCAGACTGGCCCATGCAGCTCCAGTCACTATCCCACAGATTCTGAGTTTCAGATACCCCAGACTAGACCACGTTGCAGTCTCAAGATTTTGATGACTTTCCAATTTGCAGAGAATCCACCAGGGATGTGCTCACACAGAGGAGCTACCCTCAGAAGCAGTAGCAAGATGGCAGTCACCAACAGGAAGACCCCAGGTGCAGCCAAACCCACAGGCGCACTGTCACTGGACCTCCAGGTCCTGACTGTTATCACCAGACAGAGGTGGCTGTGCCCCTAGGATGGTGGTTTTGACAAACCAGCTGGCACCCTAAACCCCGGGCACTTGCCTGCATCCCAAGACTGAGGCTGCCACGTGCAACCAAACCTGCAGGCAGTGGACCTCTGGGTGGCGGTGGCAGTGGTGGCAGTGGTGGCAGGTCCGTGGCAGAAGGGGGCAGGTCAACAGCAGCAACAGCAGCAGCCACACCTGCAGAACCAGGTGAGGCAGTGGCATCCAGAGAAAAGACATGCAGGGAACAGCAGAGGTGTCAGCAACAGCTCATTATAATTGTTTCTCCATGTTCCTCTGTTCCATATTCCCTTAAGGATGGTATGGAAATTCCAGTATAATATCCTTGAGACAACTTTCTGGCAATGAAGGGACTCAGAGGCAGTTTGGGGATGCCATGCTCCTTCTCCCTCTTCCTCCCCCTCTGTCACATTTCCTCTCTATCTGCAGGCTCCTGCCTTTCCCTCAGTGCATCATGGATGTCCTGGACTCAGTTCTAACTCTTTGGTCTTTTGCTGCAGACCTCACTGTCAACTGGTCCAGTCTCTTAGCCTTTCTCCTCTTGCTTTTCTAAAAGCTCAGCATAGGGCACATCCAGTGGCTGACTTCCCACCTTATATCAGATGCCTTCCCCATTAATCAGCTGGGGGTGGGAGATAGAAAAGTGGAGTTTGCTGATAACATTGGGCTATCCAAATAGCAGGGACTATGGACACTATAAAATTTCTTAAACAGTAGTATATATGGTGCATGTATGGAGACAATTGTCTCCACTACATCATAAATATACGTAGAATGGTCTAGGGACTTATATTTTTACTATGGCTTCAATTTTATATATGTAAGTTAAATATATAATCAGATTAACATTTGCTCAGGTAATCACAGTGCTAAGGACTTCACCATCACTATCTTACTAAATTTTTCTCTATCACAAGATAAATATCATTCTCACCGTTTTAATAGCTGGAAGAACTGAGGCTCAGGGAAGTTATTCAAACTGACAGGGTTAGTATCAAAGCCAGAAACTCCACCAAACTCACTGTATATCCAAAGCCCAGACTTCAGTATTATCCTCATATGCCGTTAGAAGGACTGGAAGGAACTACACGACATGCTAATGGGTAATGACAAAATTGTTGCAGCAGAAAAATCTACTATTCAAGGATCTAGGTTTCAGAATTTGACCTGCAGTAATTTAATTGTGGCACTTAAGTTTACTTGCTGTGTGTTCCTGGGTGAGTCACTTAACCTCTCTAACCCTTACTTCCTTCCACTATAAAAAAGAGATCCAAAAAGATATATTTCATAGAGTAGTTATAAGAGTTAAATAAGATGATTTTTAGAGTCACAGTACACTGCCATAGGGAAAAAAAATCAATAAAAGTAGCAAAGATTTTTGTATTTTTCAGTATTTCCCACAAATATGCCACCTCTATTTAAGTGGATGATGAGTTTTTTACCCTCAATAGTGTATACATATATCATAAATAGTGATTTTGATTTACATTAAGCCATTTCTCAATTCATGCTTAACAAAGAAAACTGGATTTTTTTTTTTTTTTTTTTTTTTGGATTTGAATGCCCAAAAGTTCAAGAGAAGATTTTTTTTATTTTCTGGGCAAACTACACAAAACCATATGGAAACTCCTCCTCCAGATTAACACTTTCACTGATTCAGTTACTCAGTCACTCCTTAAATGGGAAACATCATTCCATACTCTGAAAAGGTCAGAGTGAATTTTTTAGCCACCAACTGATCTTCTGCATACTCCTGATCATCACCACCACCAAGTACATACTTCTGATCACCAACTCTTATTCCCCAAGTCAGGATCTCAGGGCATGGGTTCCAGAGAACTTTCTAACCAACAACAGACATGTTCCCTTTGAGTCTTGTGCATGCTGACATTTGTGAATCAAGACTCTCACAGATCCAAAATGGGTGGAAAAAATAAGGAGGTGGGTCTAAGCCCAGTTCTGACTCCACTGTTTTTCTGTCTCATGAATCTGAAAGCTTTTAGAAATTCTTCCAGGAACATTATTTTCTTCTACCCAGTTTAAAATGAGAATAATAGATAAATACGTCATTTGAGCCAATGGGATTTGGCCAATACATAAAGGAAAGGGAGAATTTATTTGACAAAGTTTATTTTGAGTGTTCCAGCCAACAATGAGTAGCTAAGGTTGGAGAGTCAATGAGGCCACATTCCTGACCTAACTCACCAATTTCTTTTTGGAAAGTAGCCAAAGGTAGATTTGGAGGAAAGACTGCAAACAGCCTTGAATATCAGGGAAAGAAGCTTGGATTTTCCTAAGTAGGTAACCAGTGGTCTTTGGAAGTTGATGAGCAGAGGAATGACAGAATAGATATGATGTTTTAAATGTCAGGAAATATAAAAGGCTTGTGCCAGAGTGGTCACTTCAGAGACTTCTAGGAAGACCTATGAAAAGAATGATAAGTAGACTACTTGGAGAAGTAGTAAACTACAAGAAGTGATTCAAAATGAGTTAAAAATGTTAATTTTCAACTCTGACAGAAATCATAGAAGTCATTACTCCCATATTTTTTAACAATAGAAATATGAAATTGGGGACTTTTCAATTGACTTTCAGGGATTTTCCAGAGAGCTGAGGTCCAAGAGATAATCTCTAAATCTGGAGAGATGTACACATCCAGAGACTCCATAGAAGAGTTCTACCTAGCAGGAGCAGAAGATGGGGAAAATGTCAAGTGTTAGGAATACTTAAGTAGTAAATCAGAGGAAATGCTGGACTCAGAAAATAAACCAACCCAAGTGAAACACTCTCGGGAGCTAGTTCCAGGGCAGAGCAGTGGACAAAAGTTCATGGGTTCTCATGTACCCCATCTGGTTCTCATGAAGAGTGAAAATGAGCTCCTTATGGTTCAAGAGGAAAAAGTAGAAAGGGAAGAATAACCAAATAATATATGAAATAAGCCAATGTATTCTCTATAGCAAAGGCTTACTCTCCAGGAAAAAGACTTGACCAGGGTCTTGTCTTACCTAAAGATGGCATTCCTCCTACTCTAGCCATTTCTAGACTTCCTGTCTCAACTAAGGGAATGGGAGAAGAGACAGAGCTAAGAAACACATGCCTACAAAAAAAATGAGATTTAATTATAAGATACTAAAACTCTGACCTTTCCTGATATTGGCTATCACCTGAACTGGGTTCCAGTATTTTGTTTTATTTTTCAGGGTTGGAGATCAAACCCATATGAGAGACCTTGCACATACTAGGCAAGTATTCTATCACTAAGTCACATTCCTAGATCCTGGGCTCTAGTGTAACATAACAAGGTATTGAGACTAAGGCAAAGATCACATAGCTGATTCTCAAAGCAAAGGAAATGGGTAGATAGTACTTACCCGTCAACCAATTGCTAACACCTCTTGGGAAGGGGAGGTGTTCCAACCCAAGCAATCACCCACTGGATGGCTCTTTTCCTGTCTTTTGGATACATAGGCATGAGAAGAAAGGAAACCTAAAATCTATAAAGTGGTAAGACACCCTCACAACTGCAGGAACTAGTTCTGGGGTCCCCTCATATCTGGAAAAGTCTCTCTCTCTTCCTCTCTCTCTCTCTCTCTCTCTCTCTCTCTCTCTCTCTGTCTCTTCTGTTTCTTAAATAAAATTTACTTTTTGCTCTTGCCTCGGCATTTCTCCAGTGTTTAATCTTCAACACCAGGGGAATGAAGACCTGATCTTGATTTTCAAGATCAGTATCAGTGTTATAGTATAAGACACAGACATCATTCAGGGAGGAGATTTTAGGGAAAGTGCAACATCAACATGGTGTATAAAAGCAAGGACACAATGTATTTGAAAACCAACATTAAGCAAAACCCATTATCTAAGCAGATTAACTGAAAACTATACAGTGAAACCTTATTTACTTCATTTCTATTGCCTAATATATCATGTCTTGCATTCAACCAAAAAAAAAATTCCAGACATGTTAACAGTATGAAAAAATAAATTCTGAAGATACAGAACTGAAGCAAAGATACAGATACAGACATTGAATTATCAAACTGGGAATTTAAAGTAATTATTAGCATGTTAAGAGCTCTAGTGGAAAATAGAGGCAACATGTAAAAACTCTAAGAATCAAAATGAAATACTAAAATGATGATTCTTTTAGAATTCTAAATTGACCTCCCATCACTTTATTTAAAGCAATAACAGTGATACTATATTAGGCAACTTTAGCATATGAGACAGCAAATGAAATCATTCGAGATGTTTAATTAAAATGAAAGAAGGCAAGAAGGGGAAGAAAAAGAAATGCCAAGAACAATGTAGAGACAACTGTGCAAACCTGTTATATGTTAATTCAACTACATCAATAATCAGTGTGTATTTAAATGGTCCAAATGCAGCATTTAAAATACAGAGATTATCAGAGTACCTGAAAGCAGATTTTTCTTAGCATCTCCAGATCTTCTCAAACAAGCAAGAAATGTGTATTAAAAAAAAAAAAAACTTTAAGGAATGCTCCCAGACAAGCATCTCCCCCAAACAAAAGACTGACCTTCCAGCCTTCCCATGTAGAAATTCTGAGCTAGTCTTTGCTATCAATGAAATCATGTGTAACAATTAATTTCAGAATCCAAGGGTATTTCTTGTGAGGATGGGTCTAGCTGCATGGGTATCTAAACAGGGGTCGCCACCCACATAGACAACATAAAACCTCATCATGGACATGACTGAGCCAAAGAGCAATCATTTTTGTGACCATGAGAACAATCTGTGCCTCCAGCAGGTGTTATGTCAGGTACCATGCGAGCTCTCTATTACACTCAGGTCAAGCCTCCATGGGAAGATAGGGGACGTGGGACAGAAAGGCAAGAGATCCCAGTGATAGAGACAGGACAAAGCAGAACACAAACAGGAGAAAGACTTTCATAAGCGTCTTGAAGCCAAAAGCAAAAAGTGTGTTTCTTAGCTTCCAATAATTTAAATAACATTATATTATTCATTTTAGAGATAAGGAACCAATACAAAAGATAGCTAATAAAGTCCTATAACCATTAAGTGATGCAGCTGCTTAAGATTCTCTGAGCCAAACCAGATTCTCAGTCTCCATCGACGTATGGACCTCCTATCCTGCCACATTCATCATGCTTAATCACCTCATCAGCTGCTGTCTTCCCCAGCTCCACATTCTTTCAGCCAGCAACCCAAAGGTACACTACTTCCTGGTCATTTGTGAGCAGATGCTTATTACCATCTTTGGAATTATTTATTCCTAAAATGGAAATGATTGTTGAGAGCCACAGCCGAAGGGGCCCCAGCAAACTTCCAGCTGCTTCCAGCAAACTTCCAGCTGCCGGCTGATGATTGGCTCACAGCCGCCCCAGCAACATCTAGCTGATTGGCTCCTCGACCCCAGCAACATCTAGCTGATTGG
Source organism: Marmota monax (assembly GCF_021218885.2). Lineage (NCBI taxonomy): Eukaryota > Metazoa > Chordata > Mammalia > Rodentia > Sciuridae > Marmota > Marmota monax. The sequence goes on along the minus strand of NW_026692015.1, from coordinate 7,646 downwards.
CTCCTCTGCGGTGATGCTCATTGGGCTGTTTCCCTGCCCTTTCAGACCACGGAGCTGCTCATTGGGGGACTTTTTTGGCTCCGCCCACATGACCCAGCCAATCGGCCTCAAGAGCAGGAGGATTGTGGGAGGTGGAGAGAAGCTTGTGTGGGAGAGAGAGGCTTGGGGAAAGCCGGTGGTGGCAGTTGAGGCTCTGAGGGTTTTTCCTGAGAGACTATTTTGTTTGTCGTGTGTGGTTCTAAAAATAAAGTTAGTTTCTTTTGACAGGTGGCTCCTGATTGTGCCCAGCCAGACTGCGGCATTTGGTGGCTCGCACAGGGAGCGACTGAGGGTAAGTGAAACTGCTCGCCCCTGAGGGCAGGGCGAGAGGATGGGTAGCCATTTTAAGATTCCTCTTTTATTTTGCTTCACTTTTGTTTTAAGTTGCCTGTCCCTGGAGATGAGTGAGACGGAAGAAAAACCGCTCACATCTGAGGAAAAACTATTTACGTCTGAGGAACAGATAGGGAGAAAGGATGGATGCACATGTCAGGAGGATAGAAAGGCTATAATGACTTTTTGTTGTTCCCTTTTTATTTCATTCTGTCTCGGTTTTGTTTGGCGTCATCTTGTTGGGTTGTATTATAGTAGAAATATGGGATCAGAAATTAGTAAAAAACAAACTGAAAGAGTGTTAAGTAAATTGTTAGAGGAAGGCGGCATCCCAGTAAAATCAAGAGCAGTCAGGGCATACGTTGATACAATACAAAAATGTAGCCCATGGCTTTTTAGGGAGGAGTTGTTAAATATATCACAATGGAACCATCATGGTGAAGATTTAAAAAGAATAGAAAAGAAAAGCCCAGGGACTCTGCCAGTTGGCACATTGCCATTGTGGACATTCGTATCTTGTTTGCTTAGTCCAAAGCCTTCAGTTCAGACAATGGTAGAGGAAGGAGAAGACATAATGATTCAAGTAAAAGAGAAGGTCTCTCAAGTTAGTCAGAGGAAAAGATTCAAGTAAAAGAGAAGGCCTCTCAAGCTAGTCAGACAGAGAAAGAAAGTGTAAAACAGAAAAAGCCATCAGGGGGAAAGTTACAACAGGAGACTGCTACTAACACCTTTCTATCACCAGAGGGTGTAAGTGTCCAACCAACAGCACCACCTCTACAGGAGACTGCTACTAACACCTTTCTATCACCAGAAGGTGTAAGTGTCCAACCAACAGCGCCACCTCCATATGCTGGGAGGCCCCCAACCCCCGCAGTTGATAGTTGGGATCCTGAGACAAGATCTCAAATATTAACATGCCCTGTATTTGAGGCAGGAGGGCAGCGATTTTACCAAGTTTTAAATTTCAAAACAGTGAAGCAGCTAAAAGAGGCTGTAACAACCTATGGTCCTCAAGCACCCTTCACTGTAAGCATGGTCGAATCCATTAACAACTTGAACATGACGCCAGCAGATTGGGCTAATATGTGTAAAGCTGTGCTAAATGGAGGACAATACCTGTTATGGAAGGTTGCCAATGAGGAATTTTGCAAGGAGACGGCTAGGCGAAATGCAGCAGCTGGTTATCCTCAGAGAAATCTAGATATGTTGTTAGGAAAGGGACCTTATGAGGATCAGCAGCAACAAATTGCATATGATCCTGGCGTATACGCACAAATTGCTGCAGATGCAATTAAGGCATGGAAGACTTTACAAGGACATGGAGGTTTACAAGGTCAATTATCTAAGGTAATACAAGGAGCTAATGAACCTTATGCTGAATTTGTAGATAGGCTTATTCAAACAGCTACCAGAGTTTTTGGGAATACAGAACAAGCAATGCCATTACTAAAACACCTGGCTTATGAGCAAGCGAATCGTTGGTGCAGAGATATCATTAGACCATGGAAACATGAAGATTTAAACACATATATTAAATTATGTAGAGACATTAATGAACAAGAGCAAGTCGTGGCAGCTGCAGTAAAACAGGCTTTAGATGCCAGAGACATTAATGAACAAGGGCAAATTGTGGCAGCTGCAGTAAAACAGGCTTTAGATGCCAGGCCAAGAACATGCTACAATTGTGAACAAACAGGACATTTTAAAAGGAATTGCCCCATTGGAGGAGGGTTTAACAAAACTAGGTATCAAAGGAGTAGAATACCAGGTATTTGCCCACGATGCCGTAGAGGGAGACATTGGGCTAATGAATGCCGTTCTCAAACCACCATAGAGGGTACTCCATTATCAAAAAACGAACAAGGACCAGGTGTTTATCCACGATATCGTGGAGAAAGGCATCGGGCTCCATTGCCAAAAAATGGACAGGGGGGCCCAATGCTCCGGGGCCCAAAACCACAAATATACGGAGCACTGGAGGAACCCAGCAACCCCATCAGGGTAGTGCCCAGGACACATTGTCCATCAGATCCCTCATCAGACAAACCAGAGGGAGCGCAGGGTTGGACATCTGCGCCTCCGCCAGAGCAGTACTAACTCCAGAGATGGGAGGTCAAATCATTCCCACAGGGATGAAAGGACATCTTCCCAAAGGAACAGTAGGCTTATTATTGGGACACAGCTCTTCTACTTTAAAAGGACTTATGATAAGTCCTGGGGTAATTGATCCCGATTATGAAGGTGAAATAAAAATTATAGCCAGTTCTCCAAAGGGTATATCAGTAATTTCACCAGGAGATAGAATAGCACAGTTACTAATAATACCCAGCCTACATGATAAATTTTCCAGTCGTACTGTAGAAAGAGGTTCCAAGGGATTAGGCTCCACAGGTGTAGATTGGGCTATGCTTTCTTTAAATTTAGATTCTCGCCCCATGCTAAAACTAAATATTCAAGGACATGAATTTAATGGGCTACTGGATACAGGTGCAGACCTTAGCATCATCTCTCGTCAAGAATGGCCAAAACATTGGCCATTACAACAAGCCACTCAAACGCTTCGAGGCCTAGGAGTGGCGACTAATCCCCATAGAAGTGCAATGGTATTAGATTGGAAGGATCCTGAAGGATGTGAAGGAACTATACAGCCATATGTATTGGATCATCTTCCCGTAAATTTATGGGGACGAGATGTCCTAGATCAATTAGGTTTGACATTAACAAATAACATCAACCAAAATGCACCCACTATTATGACTAGACAAGGTTTTAGGAAAGGAAAAAGATTAGAAAAACAAGAACAAGGTATAGCAGCACCAATACAAATAGATCAAGGAACAGACAGACATGGGTTGGATTTTCAGAAAGGGCCACTGAGACAATAAAAATTACTTGGAAATCAGAAAGACCAGTATGGGTTCCTCAGTGGCCCCTGACTAAAGAATAGATACAAGCAGCCCATGACCTGGTCAAACAACAATTAGCAGAAGGACATATACAACCTTCTGTATCTCCCCATAATACTCCCATTTTTGTCATCAAAAAGAAATCTGGTAAATGGAGATTATTGCAAGATTTAAGAGCCATTAATAATGAGATGGTTATTATGGGACCTGCTCAATCAGGGATTCCTCAGTTGTCTGCTTTGCCAAAAACCTGGTATGTTTTAGTTATAGATATTAAAGATTGTTTTTTTTCAATTCCAATTCATCCTGAGGATAGTCCACGTTTTGCATTTACTATCCCTGCATTGAATCCTGAAGGTCATGATCAGAGATATGAATGGAAAGTACTCCCTCAAGGGATGGCTAACAGCCCAACTATGTGTCAAATTTATGTTAACAAAGTAATCCAGCCACTCAGAAATCAAAATCCTGAACTACAAATATTTCACTATATGGATGATGTATTATTAGCACACAAAGATAAAAACACATTGCTAGAATGTTATGCCACACTTACAAACTTATTAAAAAATTATGATCTAGAGATAGCAATAGATAAAGTACAATTAAATTTTCCAATTAATTATTTAGGAGTTCTATTATCCTTAACCATGGTCCGTCCACCAAAAATTCAAATACGAGTAGATCAACTCAAATCACTTAATGACTTTCAAAAGTTATTAGGAGACATAAATTGGATAAGGCCTTATTTAGGTATACCAACAGGAGAGTTGGGACCTTTATTTGATATCCTAAAAGGTCCATCAGATCCAAATTCACCCCGAATGTTAACGCCTGAAGCAAGAAAGGCATTAAAAATCATTGAAACATATATGGAAAATATGCATTTGGATAGAATTGATATAAGTTTGCCTTTATTATTTATTGTACTACCAACAAAAAATATTCCTACAGGAGTATTTTGGCAAGAAGGTCCATTATTATGGATACATTTATCTTATTCTCCTAACACTATTCTTACTAGGTATCCTGAGGCTGTAGGACCATTAATACTCAAAGGAATAAAAGCAGCAAAGGGAGTGTTTGGAATTTCTCCCAATAAAATTATTACTCCATATACTATGAATCAAATTGATGAGTTAGCTAATGAGTTAAATACTTGGGCAATAATCATGTGTAAATCTAATGTTTCATTTGATAACCACTTACCATCTAATCCTTTATTGTCTTTTTGGTCATTGCATCCTGTAATTTTTCCAAAAATGACAAGAAAAACACCTATCATGAATGCTCCAAATATATTCACTGATGGGTCAAATAATGGTACAGCAGCAGTAGTTACCCCTGATCAAACTTTTACATTTTTAGTACCCAAACAATCAGCTCAAAAGGTAGAGCTTAATGCAGTTTTACAAGCTTTTGTGATGTTTAAAGATTCTGTATTTAATTTATTTTCTGATAGTCAGTATGTAGTTAATGCTATAGTATCTCTTGAAGATGCTGGTAGGATTCCCCTTCTTCTACTGTTTTCTCTTTGCTTTCCACTATACAAAGTCTAATCTGGGACAGAAAAGATCCATTCTTTATAGGACATATCAGGGCACATACAGGATTGCCTGGAGCCCTTAGTTTGGGCAATGATTTAGCAGATAAAACTACACATGACATACATATTTTCTCTACACTAGAAGAAGCTATGAATTTTCATAAAAAGTTCCATGTCAATGCTAATACTTTACAAAAGCGTTTTAAAATAACTAAGGAACAAGCTAGACAAATAATAAAACAATGTCAAAATTGTGTGACCTTTTTACCACAAGTTAATCTTGGAGTCAATCCTAGAGGATTGATACCTAACCATATTTGGCAGATGGACGTCACACACTTGCCAGAATTTGGAAAATTAAAATATTTGCATGTTACAGTTGATACTTCTTCTGGATTTTTGATGGGCTCCCTTCATGCCGGAGAAAAAACTAAAGATGTTATAGCTCATTGCTTACAAAATTTTGCCACTGTGGGTGTTCCAAAACAGTTAAAAACAGATAATGCCCCTGGTTATACTTCTACCTCTTTTAAACAATTTTGCTCAACATTTGGCATTACTCATATAACAGGAATCCCATACAATCCACAGGGACAAGGCATAGTTGAAAGAGCTCATCAAACTATTAAAATGTACTTATTAAAGCAAAAAGAAGGAATTGGGAAGGGGTATATATTCCCCAAAGATAAACTTAAAATAACCCTTTTTACTCTAAACTTTTAAATTTGGATTCATCAGGACTTAGTGCTGCGGAAAGGCATATGTGTCCAAAAAATGTACATAAGCCCAAGGTACTTTGGAAGGATATTCTAACAGGACAATGGAAAGGTCCTGACCCAGTAATTGTCTGGAGTCGGGGGTCTGTTTGTGTGTTTCCACAGGGAGAACAGCAGCCGATTTGGATTCCAGAGAGATTAACCAAGGTCCTGACCCAGTGATTGTCTGGAGTCGGGGGTCTGTTTATGTGTTTCCACAGGGAGAACAGCAGCCGATTTGGATTCCAGAAAGATTAACTAAAGCGATTTCTACAGACCAAAAAGAAGATGATTTGGCTCAAATCCATAACAACTGATATCCAAAACTCCAGTTTGGCTATTCTTACATCTGCAACAGAACCAGGATGCTTTTTTCAATATCTATTTTATTATTACCCTATGCCATATCATGAAGTTCTATTTTGTTTTTTGAGCTCATACAGACCTAGGTTAATGTTTTGCTGATCAGTTCTATTTTTTGACTATAGAGTTTTTAAACATTGCAATGGAGATTTCACCTGTAAAAAGTTATAAGGCCTTTACTATAATGTTATGTGTTGTATGTATTATATTATGTGTGCACACTTGTGTTTTGTGTTATATGTTTGAATGTACGTATGTCCATATATCATATATGATGAGCGCTCATGATAAAATGGATCCAAATATTTTTTTTTCACGTGATTTATATGGTTTAATTTAAATTGGGTAAACAACTGTTGAGGATTGTTTTAATATGTAAACAAAAAAGAAGGTTAACAGATCTGTTTGTTTACTTTCACCTTTCCTTTTCATTATATTTAATAATTCTCTTAAAGATAATGTAAATTGTTAAGAAAATTGTTTTCTTTTAGTGCCTTCTGTAATGTTACATAATTTTTTCTTTAGCCATTATTGCCAGAATTCCTATCTTCATCCCAGTGCCGGTGAAGACAATGTAAATTGTTAAGAAAATTGTTTTCTTTTAGTGCCTTCTGTAATGTTACATAATTTTTTCTTTAGCCATTATTGCCAGAATTCCTATCTTCATCCCAGTGCTAGTGAAGTCAAAGATAAAACCAATCTACAGCTTCTACAATAGCCATCACTGAACTGCTTGCAGAACTTGCCTGGACACATTGTGAGCTCACCTGTATGCATTGTGAACTATCTGTTGGTACAGCGAATTGTGGTAGTGCTGGAGTATTTTTGCTGTTGGTGTCACCGGTGGTACAATTTTTCAAAGGAGCCCTCAATTGGCTTAATGTCATGGCATTTTGCATCCTCCTCCCTTCTACTAGTGATGGTCTAAAATTTGGGGGCCAACAGAGGTGAGGCAAAGAACCTCACCCCCCCCCCACAGGTGCAAAGGCCTATCCACAAGTATGGCTGTATGCTGGACCGGTAGTCAGTGACGGGTATGATCCAATTGCAGTGGTACCAACCTAAGACAGGAGGCTGACGCCTAGAGGTCAGTTCATCCGATGACGGGTAAGGACCATATGTTGAATTGGACTGCCTAACAGACACGGTCCCTAAGCCACATGCTTGTTGTTTAAACAGAGAGGGGGAGATGTTGAGAGCCACAGCCAAAGGGGCCCCAGCAAACTTCCAGCTGCTTCCAGCAAACTTCCAGCTGCCGGCTGATGATTGGCTCACAGCCGCCCCAGCAACATCTAGCTGATTGGCTCCTCGACCCCAGCAACATCTAGCTGATTGGCTCCTCTGCAGTGATGCTCATTGGGCTGTTTCCCTGCCCTTTCAGACCACGGAGCTGCTCATTGGGGGACTTTTTTGGCTCCGCCCACATGACCCAGCCAATCGGCCTCAAGAGCAGGAGGATTGTGGGAGGTGGAGAGAAGCTTGTGTGGGAGAGAGAGGCTTGGGGAAAGCCGGTGGTGGCAGTTGAGGCTCTAAGGGTTTTTCCTGAGAGACTATTTTGTTTGTCGTGTGTGGTTCTAAAAATAAAGTTAGTTTCTTTTGACAGGTGGCTCCTGATTGTGCCCAGCCAGACTGCGGCAAATGATAATAATAATAATAAATAATAATAATAAATAATAATATCAGCTGTATTAGCTTTACCTGAGC
>NW_026692014.1:0-9064 GCF_021218885.2 Marmota monax | reverse complement strand
TTTTTCCAGTGAATGTCTTCAACACTGTGGTCTAGTATGAGATAACTGTATTTAAGTGGGTTTGTCTCTGTGTCCTCAATTCTGAACCATTGGTCTACATATCTGCTTTGGTGCCAATGCCATGCAATTTTTGTTACTATAGCTCTGTAGTATAGTTTAAGTTCTGGTATAAAAAAATGGCATTGGAATTTTAAATTAAATTTGTAAAATGCTTTTGGTAGTATGGCCATTTTGACAATATTAATTCTGCCTATCCAGGAATATAGGAGGTCATTTCATCTTCTAAGTTCTTGCTCAATTTATTTCTTCAGTGTTCTGTAGTTTTCATTGTAGAGGTATTTCACTTTTTTTGTTAGATTGATTCCCAATTTTTATTTTTTGAGGCTATTGTGAATGGGGAAATTTCCTAATTTCTCTTGCATAGAGTCATCACTGATGTATAGGAACACATATGATTTATATAATGATTTTATATCCTGCTACTTTGCTGAATTCTTTTGTTAATTCTAGATCTTTTATGGAGGAGTTTTTTTGTATCTTCTAAATATAGAATCATGTTGTTGGAAATAGGGATATTTTGAGTTCTTCTTTTCCTATTTTATCCCTTTAATTTCTTTCTCCTGTCTTGTTGCTCTAGCTAGAGTTTCAAGGACTATGTTGAATAAAGTGGTAAAAGAGAGCATCCCTGTCTTGTTCCATTTTTTAGGGGGAATGCTATCAATTTTTCTCCATTGTCTTTGGGCTTAGCATGGATAGCTTTTACAATGTTGAGATATGATTCTATTATCCCTAGTTTTTCTCGTATTTTGAACATGAAGAGGTGCTGTATTTTGTCAAATGCTTTTTCTGCATCTATTGAGATGATCATATGATTCTTGTCTTTAAGTTTATTGATGTGATGTATTATGTGTATTGATTTCCCTTTGTTTAACCAACCTTGCATCCCTGGGTTGAACCCCACTTGATAATGGTGCACTAGCTCTTTAATATGTTTTTGTATGTAATTTGTCAGAATTTTATTGAAAAGTTTTGCATCTATCTTCATCAGGGATATTGTTCTTAACATTTCTTTCCTTGATGTGTCTTTGTTTGGTTTTGGTAGCAGTGTGATACTAGCCTCATAGAATGAGTTTGGAAGGGTTCCCTCCTTTTCTATTTCACAGGATACTTTGAAGAGGAGTGGTGTTAATTCTTCTTTGATGCTCTTGTAAAAGTTGGCTGAGAACTCGTTTGGTCCTGAGCTTTTCTTGGTTGGTAGGCTTTTGATGGTGTCTTCTATTTTATTGCTTGAAAATGATTTGCTTAAATTTTGTATGTCATCCTGATTCAGTTTGTGTAGATCATATGTCTCTAGAAAATTGCTGATGTCTTTGAGATTTTTCTATCTTATTGAAATATAAATTTTCAAAAATAGTTTCTCATTATCTTCTGTATTACAGTAGTGTCCATTGTGATATTTTCTTTTTCATCACAAATTTTAGTAATTTGAGTTTTTCCTTTCTCTTCATTAGTATGGCTAAGTATTTATCAATTTTATTTATTGTTTTTCAAAGACCCTTTTCATTTTGTCAATTTTTTAAATTGTTTCTTTTGTTTCAATATTATTGCTTTCATCTCTGATTTTAATTTTTTCCTATCTTCTACTGCTTTTGGTGTTTATTTCCCACCCACCCCCAGGGCTTTGAGATGTAATGTTGACCTTATTTGTTGACTTTTTATTCCTTTAATGAATTAGCTCAATGCAATGAACTTTCTTCTTAGCACTGCTTTCATAGCATCCCAGAGATTTTGATATGTTGAATCCTTGTCTCCTTTACCTATAAGTTTTTTTTATTTCTTCCCTGATTCTTCTCCTATCCATTAGTTATTCAATAGCATTTTATTTAGTCTCCAGATGTTGGAGTAGGTTCTATTTTTTATTGTATCATTGATTTCTAATTTCATCCCATTATGATCTGATAGAATGTAGGGTATTATCTCTATTTGTTTTTTTTTTTTATTTCCTAAGAGTTGCTTTATGACATATCATATGGTCTATTTTAGAGAAGGATCCATGTGCTGCTGAGAAAACAGTATATTCACTCAATGAAAGTAATTTAAATATTTTATATATGTCTGCTAAGTCTAAATTATTGATTTTATTATTTAGTTCTATAGTTTCTTATTTCAGTTTGTGTTTGAAGATCTATCCAATAATGAGGGAGATGTATTAAATTCACCCAGTATTATTATGTTGTGGTCTATTTGATTGTTGAATTTAAGAAGGGTTTGTGTGTTGTACATAGATGCTTTATTGTTTGGGGCATATATATTTATAATTGTTAGGGCTTGTTGATGAGTAATTCCCTTAAGCAATCTAAAATGTCCTTCTTTGTTTCTTCTAATTAACTTTGGCTTAAAGACCACTTTATTTGATATGAGGATAGGAACCTCTACTTGTATACATAATCCATATGAAGGATATGTTTTTTAATTTTTTTTCATTCTTTCATCTTCAGTCTGTATAATTCTTTGCCCATGAGGTGAGTCTCTTAGAGTAAGCATATTGTTGGGTCTTATTTTTTAACCCAACCTGCCACTCTATGTCTTTTTATTGATGAATTTAGGCCTATAACATTCAGGGTTCTTATTGATATGTGATTTATATTTCATGTTACTTTGGTTTATTTCTGGATGGTTTTATTTATTTATTTTTTGTACTGGAGATTGAACTCAGGGGCACTCAGCCAATGAGCCACATCCCAGTCCTATTTTGTATTTCATTTAGAGACAGAGTCTCACTGAGTTGCTTAATGTCTTGCTTTTGCTGAGGCTGGCTTTAAACTCACAATCCTCCTGCCTCAGCCTCCCAAGCCACAGGGATTATAGGTGTGCACCACCATGTCCATCTTATTTCTGGTTTTTAATTTGACTGAGTCCTCTGATTAACTTCTTTTAGTGTAGTGCTTCCCTTTGCTCTTTTTTTTACACTTCATCCTCATGGAATGTTTTGTGGAGAATGTTCTGTTGTGCAGGCTTTCTAGTTGTGAATTCTTTTAATTTGTTTTTTTATCATGGAAAGTTTTAATTTCATCTTCAAATTTGAGACTTAATTTAGCTGAATCTAAAATTCTTGGCTGGCATTCATTTTCTTTTGGAGCTTGCAGATTTATACACACACACACACAAAGAAACAAATTTAAAAATATAAGAACACAGAACAAAACTACAAAATACCATTCATATACCAGAGTCTTCAATAAACTGATGCATTAAAAAAAATACCTGGTTTCATATATGGCACAGATACTAAAGAATAAAAAAGAAAATCTTAACACAAAATTGAGGAAATGTTTCCGTTGATGTTCAAAAATTTCTCAGCCCTGTCTCTGAATTTTCACGGGACTGCCAGGCCCAGACTAGCCCATGCAGCCCCAGTCACTATCCCACAGATCCTGGATCAGATACCCCAGACTAGGCCATGTTGCTGTCCCAAGATCTTGATGCCTTTCCAATTTGCAGAGAATCCACCAGGAATGTGTTCAGACAGGGAGCGACCCTGAGAAGCAGTAGCAAGATGGCAGTCACCAACAGGAAGACCCCAGGTGCAGCCAAACCCACAGGCACACTGACACTGGACCTCCAGGTCCTGACCTGTGTCTCCAGACAGAGGTGGCTGTGCCCCTAGATGGTGGTAGTGGCAAACCAGCTGGCATCCTGAACCCCAGGCACTGGCCTTCATCCCAAGACTGAGGCTACCATGTGCAACCAAACCTGCAGGCACTCTGGCAGTGGACCTCTGGGTGGCGGTGGCAGTGGAAGCAGTGGTGGCAAGTCCGTGGCAGAGGGTGGCAGGTCCGCAGCAGCAGTAGCAGCACCCACACCTGCAGAACCAGGTGAGGCAGCAGCATCCAGAGAAAAGACATGCAGGGAATGGCAGAGGTGTCAGCAACAACTCATTATAATTGTTTCTACATGTTATTCTGTTCCATATTACCTTAAGGATGGTATGGAAATTCCAGGATAATATCCTTGAGACAACTTTCTGGCAATGAAGGGACTCAGAGCCTGAGGTGGAGGCAGTTTGGGGATGCTATGCTCCTTCTCCCTCTTCCTCCCCCTCTGTCACATTTCCTCACTCTCTGCAGGCTCCTGCCTTTCCCTCAGTGCATCATGGATGTCTTGGACTCAGTTCTAACTCTTTGGTCTTATGCTGCAGACCTCACTGTCAACTGGTCCAGTCTCTTAGCCTTTCTCCTCTTGCTTTTCTAAAAGCTCAGCATAGGGCACATCCAGTGGCTGACTTCCCACCTTATATTAGATGCCTTTCCCATTTAATCAGCTGGGGGTGGGAGATAGAAAAGTGGAGTTTGCTGATAACATTGGGCTATCCAAATAGCAGGGACTATGGACACTATAAAACTTCTTAAACAGTCGTGTATATGGGGCATGTATGGAGACAATTGTCTTGACTACATCATAAATATACGTAGAATGGTCTACAGACCTATATTTTTACTATGGCTTCAATTTTATATATGTAAGTTAAATATATAATCAGATTAACATTTGCTCAGGTAATCACAGTGCTAAGTACTTCACCATCACTATCTTACTAAATTTTTCTCTATCACAAGATAAATATCATTCTCACCGTTTTAATAGCTGGAAGAACTGAGGCTCAGGGAAGTTATTCAAACTGACAAGGTTAGTATCAAAGCCAGAAACTCCACCAAACTCACTGTATATCCAAAGCCCAGACTTCAATATTATCCTCATATGCCATTAGAAGGACTAGAAGGAACTACACAACATGCTAATGGGGAATGACTTTTTTTTTTTTTTTGCAACAGTATGTCTACTATTCAAGGATCTAGGCTTCAGAATTTGACCTGCAGTAATTTAATCCTGGAACTTAAGTTTACTTACTGTGTGTCCCTGGGTGAGTCGCTTAACCTCTCTAACCCCTACTTCCTTCCACTATAAAAAAGAGATCCAAAAAGATATGTTTCATAGAGTAGTTATAAGAGTTAAATAAGATGATCTTTAGAGTCACAGTACACTGCCATAGGGAAAAAAATCAATAAAAGTAGCAAAGATTTTTGTATTTTTCAGTATTTCCCACAAATATGCCACCTCTATTTAAATGGATGATAAAGGTCCAAATGAGTTTTTTACCCTCAATAGTGTATACATATATCATAAATAGTGATTTTGATTTACATTAAGCCATTCCTCAATTCATGCTTAACAAAGAAAACTGGATTTTTTTTTTTTTTTGGATTTGAATGCCCCAAAGTTCAAGATAAGATTTTTTTTATTTTCTGGGCAAACTACACAGAACCATATGGAAACTCCTCCTCTGGATGAACACTTTCACTGATTCAGTTACTCAGTCACTCCTTAAGTGGGAAACATCATTCCATACTCTGAAAAGGTCAGAGTGAATTCTTTAGCCACCAACTGATATCCTGCATACTCCTGATCATCACCACCACCAACTACATACTTCTGATCACCAACTCTTATTCCCCAAGTCAGGATCTCAGGGCATGGGTTCCAGAGAACTTTCTAACCAACAACTGACATGTTCCCTTTGAGTCTTGTGCATGCTGACATTTGTGAATCAAGACTCTCACAGATCCAAAATGGGTGGAAAAAATAAGGAGGTGGGTCTAAGCCCAGTTCTGACTCCACTGTTTTTCTGTCTCATGAATCTGAAAGCTTTTAGAATTTCTTCCAGGAACATTATTTTCTTCTACCCAGTTTAAAATGAGAATAATAGATAAATATGTCATTTGAGCCAATGGGATTTGGCCAATACATAAAGGAAAGGGAGAATTTATTTGACAAAGTTTATTTTGAGTGTTCCAGCCAACAATGAGTAGCTAAGGTTGGAGAGTCAATGAGGCCACATTCCTGACCTAACTCACCAATTTCTTTTTGGAAAGTAGCCAAAGGTAAATTTGGAGGAAAGACTGCAAACAGCCTTGAATATCAGGGAAAGAAGCTTGGATTTTCCTAAGTAGGTAACCAGTGGTCTTTGGAAGTTGATGAGCAGAGGAATGACAGAATAGATATGATGTTTTAAATGTCAGGAAATATAAAAGGCTTGTGCCAGAGTGGTCACTTCAGAGACTTCTAGGAAGACCTATGAAAAGAATGATAAGTAGACTACTTGGAGAAGTAGTAGACTACAAGAAGTGATTCAAAATGAGTTAAAAATTTTAATTTTCAAGTCTGACAGAAAGAAATCATAAAAGTCATTACTCCCATATTTTTTAACAATCAAAATATGAAATTGGGGACTTTTCAATTGACTTTCAGGGATTTTCCAGAGAGCTGAGGTCCAAGAGATAATCTCTAAATCTGGAGAGATGTACACATCCAGAGACTCCATAGAAGAGTTCTACCTAGCAGGAGCAGAAGATGGGGAAAATGTCAAGTGTTAGGGATACTTAAGTAGTAAATCGGAGGAAATGCTGGACTCAGAAAATAAACCAACCCAAGTGAAACACTCTCAGGAGCTAGTTCCAGGGCAGAGCAGTGGACAAAAGTTCATGGGTTCTCATGAACCCCATCTGGTTCTCATGAAGAGTGAAAATGAGCTCTTTAGGGTTCAAGAGGAAAAAGTAGAAAGGGAAGAATAACCAAATAGTATATGAAATAAGCCAATGTATTCTCTATAGCAAAGGCTTACTCTCCAGGAAAAAGACTTGACCAGGGTCTTGTCTTACCTAAAGATGGCATTCCTCCTACTCTAGCCATTTCTAGACTTCCTGTCTCAACTAAGGGAATGGGAGAAGAGACAGAGCTAAGAAACACATGCCTACAAAAAAAATGAGATTTAATTATAAGATACTAAAACTCTGACCTTTCCTGACATTGGCTATCACCTGAACTGGGTTCCAGTATTTTGTTTTATTTTTCAGGGTTGGAGATCAAACCCATATGACAGACCTTGCACATACTAGGCAAGTATTCTATCACTAAGTCACATTCCTAGATCCTGGGCTCTAGTGTAACATAACAAGGTATTGAGACTAAAGCAAAGGACACATAGCTGATTCTCAAAGCAAAGGAAATGGGTAGATAGTACTTACCATTCAACCAGTTGTTAACACCTCTTGGGAAGGGGAGGTGTTCCAACCCAAGCAATCACCCACTGGATGGCTCTTTTCCTGTCTTTTGGACACATAGGCATGAGAAGAAAGGAAACCTAAAATCTATAAAGTGGTAAGACACCCTCACACCTGCGGGAACCAGTTCTGGGGTCCCCTCATATCTGGAAAAGTCTCTCTCTCTTCATATCTCTCTCTCTCTCTCTCTCTCTCTCTCTCTCTCTCTCTCTCTCTTAAATAAAATTTACTTTTTTCTCTTGCCTCGGCATTTCTCCAGTATTTAATCTTCAACACTGGGGGAATGAAGACCTGATCTTGATTTTCAAGATCAGTATCAGTGTTATAGCTATCAGACACAGACATAATTCAAGGAGGAGATTTTAGGAAAGTGTAACATCAACATGGTGTATAAAAGCAAGGACACAAAGTATTTGAAAACTAACATTAAGCAAAACCCATTATCTAAGCAGATTAACTGAAAACTATACAGTGAAACCTTATTTACTTCATTTCTATTGCCTAATATATCATGTCTCGCATTCAACCAAAAAAAAAAAAATTCCAGACATGTTAACAGTACGAAAAAATAAATTCTGAAGATACAGAACTGAAGCAAAGATACAGATACAGACATTGAATTATCAAACTGGGAATTTAAAGTAATTATTAGCATGTTAAGAGCTCTAGTGGAAAATAGAGACAACATGTAAAAACTGTAAGAATCAAAATGAAATACTAAAATAATGATTCTTTTAGAATTCTAAATTGACCTCCCGTCACTTTATTTAAAGCAATAACAGTGATACTATATTAGTCAACTTTAGCATATGAGAGAGCAAATGAAATCATTCGAGATGTTCAATAAAAATGAAAGAAGGCAAGAAGGGGAAGAAAAAGAAATGCCAAGAACAATGTAGAGACAACTGTGCAAACCTGTTATATGTTAATTCAACTACATCAATAATCAGTGTGTATGTAAATGGTCCAAATGCAGCATTTAAAATACAGAGATTATCAGAGTACCTGAAAGCAGATTTTTCTTAGCATCTCCAGATCTTCTCAAACAAGCAAGAAATGTGTATTAAAAAAAAAAAAAAAACTTTAAGGAATGCTCCCAGACAAGCATCTCCCCCAAACAAAAGACTGACCTTCCAGCCTTCCCATGTAGAAATTCTGAGCTAGTCTTTGCTTTCAATGAAATCATGTGTAACAAAGAACTAATTTCAGAATCCAAGGGTGTTTCTTGTGAGGATGGGTCATGGATGCATGGGTATCTCAACAGGGGTCGCCACCCACATGGACAACATAAGACCTCATCGTGGTCCTGACTGAGCCAAAGAGCAATCATTTTTGTGACCATGAGAACAATCTGTGCCTCCAGCAGGTGTTATGTCAGGTACCATGCAAGCTCTCTATTACACTCAGGTCAAGCCTCCATGGGAAGACAGGGGACATGGGACAGAAAGGCAAGAGATCCCAGTGATAGAGACAGGGCAAAGCAGAACACAAACAGGAGAAAGACTTTCATAAGCATCTTCAAGCCAAAAAGCGAAAAGTATATTTCTTCGCTTCCAGTAATTTAAATAACATTATATTATTCATTTAAAGATAAGGAACCAATACAAAAGATAGCTAATAAAGTCCTATAACCATTAAGTGATGCAGCTGCTTAAGATTCTCTGAGCCAAACCAGATTCTCAGTCTCCATCGCTGTATGGACCTCCTATCCTACCACATTCATCATGCTTAATCACCTCATCAGCTGCTGTCTTCCCCAGCTCCACATTCTTTCAGCCAGCAACCCAAAGGTACACTACTTCCTGGTCATTCGTGAGCAGATGCTTATTACCATCTTTGGAATTATTTATTCCTAAAATGGAAATGATGATGATGATAATAATAATAATAATAATAATAATAATAACAACAACAACATCAGCTGTACTAGTTAGCTTTACCTGAAC